>NC_048280.1:3156449-3296449 GCF_009762535.1 Notolabrus celidotus
TATCTATCTATATCTATTTTGCTTTTACCTCGTTTAGTGCTTTATTCCTCTTGTATTGCTTGTAGACCCTTTTTATTGTTTTTTTCCTTTTATTGATTTGATCTTTTTGCTTCCTTGGTCCCTTTGGTCTCAGTTCATGTTGTCAGGTTCTTGTGATGACTGGTTAAATCATTGTTTGGCTTCTATTCGTGTTTGAATCAACCAACCAACCAACCAATCAATCAATCAATCAATCAATCAATCAATCAATCAATCAATCAATCAATCAATCAATCAATCAATCAAGCAATCTTTATTTGTATTGCGCCAAATCACAACAAACGTTATCTCAAGAGGCTTTTACAAACATAGGAGGTCTAGACCACTCTATGTCAAATTATGAACAGAGACCCAACTTCAAGACAGGGTAAGACTCAGTCTGACCCCACCTTAATCCATCATGAGCATTGCACATCGCAGTATTTAGCTAGTTACAGTGGTGAGGAAAAACTTCCTTTAACAGGCAGAAACCTCAGGCAGAACCAGACTCATGTTAGACAGCCATCGGCTGAGACTGTATTGGAGTCTAATTCTTGTTCAAGCTCTTTTTGCTGTTGGCTCAGTTCTTATATACGCCCTGCTGTCCGTCATGCACATTGTAAACCATTGATTTAAAAGCTGCCTTATAAATAAAAGTCATTACTATTATTAAAGTTCGGATACATTTCCTCTAATCTTGTAGATGACACTGAAATAATGCCCAGATTCTGTCCGTGTGTAATCCTCTGAGGCCTCATAATCTCGTCTGTATCAATCTGATTGTTTGATAAGCAGGTGGTCACGGTACGGCTTCCTGCGTGTGTGAAAGTGTGTTCATGTGTTCATGTGTTTGTGTGTGTGTGTGTGTGTGTTGGTGGGTCTGTCGGCTAGTGGGATAAGGGGATAAGCAGTTAAATGTTGATCCCTGGTCAGTCAGGGTCAGTGGGCCTTACGTACTCGTCTCTGCTCACACATCCTCTCATTCACTCTCTGCTGTGTTTTCTCTCTCTTGTTATATTCTTTCCTTTTGCATGCATTACTTTTAAAAAACTGGAGGTGCCTTTGCTTATTTTCTCATCATATCCCTTCACTCTCTCTTTCCTCTCCGTGTCTCGGTTCAGCGCTGACCTCTGACCTGTTACCGGTGGTCTAAATCTTTGACCTGGTTTATATTATTAGGTCAGAAGTCGGAAGCCTCTTGTCACTCCAGTTTCTGTCTCACGACTCTGAAACCTCCCGGTGACATAACCCATTCGTTTCTGAGGAGGTGTGCGGACGCCATATTGGATACTTTGACATCATCTATAAACTGCTTATGCATCACGGTTAGGCTTGACATGATCAATCTAAATGAATCCACCTGCTGTGCAGCCGCCATGCATAGAAGACTGTTCCTGAATCATGTCATTAATATGTTTCATCGTGATTCAGAGTCATTGCATACAAAGCAGCATTGTGTCTGTGAAACGTGTTAAAGGTTGAAGTTTCACCTGAGACGTCACCTGCTGTTTCATAAAGTGGCACATCCTCCTGACAGCCCCCTCGCCTCTTTCTCCTTTATTTCCTCCTCTGTCTTTCTTTTGTCTTCACAACACTAGATGGCTGTGTCTGTCTGTGTCTGTCTGTGTCTGTGTGCATGTATGAGTGTGTGATCATGTGTGTGTGTGTGTGTGTGTGTGTGTGTGTGTGTGTGTGTGTGTTTGTGAGAGTGATAAAAATACACCATGTCATTCGCTGTTACAACACAAACCATTCCCTCAATAATGGATGGGCTTTGATGGAGGGCAGATGCCAGAGAGAGACCCATGTAAAGATCTCTCTCTCTCTCTCTCTCTCTCTCTCTCTCTCTCTCTCTCTCTCTCTCTCTCTCTCTCTCTCTCTCTCTCTCTCTCTCTCTCTCTCACTCACACACACACACACACACACAAACACACACACACATGCGCACGCTCTGAGTCAGACGGAGGTTGGAGTCAGTGCATGTATGGTCAGTGTCAGACCTCTTTCCCATCTTTTTCATTTTTGATGTCTTGTTAAAAATAGTCTTGTCTATCAAAACCAGGCTGTAGACCATGGGACATGTCAATTATATACACTGTGTATATAGCTCCTGAAAAACAACCCCACACTATAATCCCCCCCTCCACCAAACTTTACACTTGGCACAATGCAGTCAGACAAGTACTGTTCTCCTGGCAACCCCCAAACCCAGACTCGTCCATCAGAGCGCTGTTCTTCACTGCAGAGATCGCGTCTCCACTGCTCCAGAGTCCAGGGCCGGCGTGTTTAACACCACTGCATCCAACGCTTTGCATTGCACTTGGTGACGTATGGCTTGGATGCAGCTGCTCGGCCATGGAAACCCATTCCATGAAGCTCTCTACGCACTGTTCTGGAGCTAATCTGAAGGCCACATGAAGTAAGATAAGATAAGATACTCCTTTATTCGTCCCCCAACGGGGAAATTCATGGAGCTACAGCAGCAAACAAGAAGGTGTACAGAACAAGAATTTCAACAAAAATATATAACAGAAAAAAAAAATGTCCATCAGAGACGACAGCTTGGCCATACTCCTCCTGTCAGCCACCATCTCCACAGGGTCCAGTACTGAGCTGGCCTTCTTCATCAGTGTGTTCAATCTTGCTCTCCTGTATCCTGTCCGCCCACAGCAGGTGAAATCCTTCCAATGTGGCGTTCGTGTCCGGTGTTAGCTCTGTTAGCATGATGCTACTCTGCCAGTATTCCCTCTGGTGCTGGGTTAGCTCGTCCACCTTATCGTAGGTAGATCTTACATTCCCAATAACGTGAAGTGGGTGGAAGGACAGGTCCATGTTGTCTTTTCTTAGCTTGCACCTCAAAACCAGCACGCCATCCTTGCCTCCTTCTCCCCAGCTCTCTAGGTCTGTAGCGATTGACTCTGCAGAAAGTTGGCGACCTCTGTGCACTATGCGCTGACCCCGTTCGGTCATTTGACGTGGCCTAGCACTTCGTGGCTGAGTTGCTGTTGTTCCAATTGTTCTAAGTATCGTACCACTGACGGTTGACTGTGGAATATATAGGAGCGAGGAGATTTCATGACTGGATTTGTTGCACAAGTGGCATCCTATCACAGTACCATGCTGGAATTCACTGAGCTCCTGAGAGCGACCCATTCTTTCACAGATGTTTGTAGGAACAGTCTGCATGCCCTGGTGCTCGATTGTATATACACCTGTGTCCATGGAAGTGATTGTACACTGCTCAAAAAAATAAAGGGAACACTTAAAAATTACAATGTAACTCCAAATCAAATCACACTTTTAGGATATCAACCTGTCCAGTTAGGAAGCAACACACATTGTGAATCAATTTCACCTGCTGTTGTGCAAATGGAACAGACAACAGGTGGAAATGAGAGCCAATTAGCAAGACAACCCCTCTAAAGTAATGGTTCTGCAGTTGGAGGCCACAGACCATTTCCCTGTCCTCATCCTTTCTGCCTGATTTTTGGTCACCTTTGCATTTTACCAGTGCCCTCACCACTAGAGGTAGCATGCGGCGGTGTCTGCAACCCACAGAAGATGCTCAGGTAGTGCAGCTCATCCAGGGTGGCACATCAATGCGCCCTGTGGCAAGAAGGTTTGCTGTGTCTCCCAACATGGGGGAGATACCAGGAGACAGGCCAGTACACAAGGAGACATGGAGGGGGCCATAGGAGGACAATAACCCCAGCAGCAGGACTGCTATCTGCTCGTTTGTGCAAGGAGGAACAGAAGGAGCACTGCCAGAGCCCCACAAAATGACCTCCAGCAGGCCACTCATGTGCATGTTTCTGCTCAAACTGTGAGAAACAGACTCCATGAGGGTGGTATAGAAGCAAGCTATTTGGGCTTGAGCTGTCCTTTAAAAAATATATATGTTTAGATATTTTTTAAATCCTCAGATCGCCAATCTCAGCGCTCCAGTGATAGATTATTTCCCACCTCAACATGTAAAAGCATCATCATTTGACTCATATCAGCTGGCAGGGTTCTTAAATGTATGGCAAGTAGTTACACATACACACACACGATCACACACACACCCTCTCCACTCCATCATCACAGCTGTGAAGCGTCGTCAGAGATGAGTGACAGTCAGGCCGAGCGGTGTGAAGATGAATGGAGCTGCGAATGTGAATATGCAGATGAGGAGGAGACACAGTTCTCCTGCTGTCTTCTGCTCTGACAGATCTGTCAGGAAGTGACGCCTGTCATCCTTCAGACGCGTTACTGCAGGAAGACACTCACCAGCTCGCTGACCTGATGAGGGAGAGAATAAAACAGCAGGTCACATGTGGACCAAATATAGCCCGGGCTTAGTGAGTGCAGCTAATAACAGCTGTCACATGATGATTTATTGTGTAGTTCGGTTGTTGGAGTTCATCATGAGGAGCAAACAGAATTCATGTGGAGGAAAAATCCAAAATGAGCAAAAGGAGGAAGAGGGAGGGTTAGTATGTTTTCATGAGGGCTGCAAACTATTTGTTAATCCCTATTCATTGCAACTGTACAAAATTAAATCCTAAATTAAATCGCATGTTTATTAAATATTTTTCAATATTTGGCTTTTTTTTTAGCGTGACGCAAACTTTAAAATACACTTCATATATTCAAACATATTTTCATGTGTTTTAAACAGAGTGATATCTATAAATAAATTAAATAATTGTAATGATAATGATAATTATAATTTAATTATAATGATTGTACAAATAATAACAGCAATAAATATAATAATAATTATAAAAATAATAATAACAACAATAATAATCAGAATGATAATGATAGTAATAACAATAATATAATACTAATGATATGATAATAAAAATAATAACAATAATAATAATAATAATAATAATAATAATAATAATAATATGAGTGATGTGAATAATATGAATAATATTATTCTAATATGAATAATAACAACAATAATAATAATACATATTAAAATAATAATACTAATCACAATATAATAATAATAATAATAATAATTATATAATAATAATAATAATAATAATAATAATAAATGTAAAAATAAATGTAATAATAAGAATTTAAAAAACAATAAATATAATTAGACTAGTAGTAACAATAATATAATAATAATAATAATAATAATAATAATAATAATAATAATACTAGGAATTCTAAGAATGATTATAAAAAGAATTATGGGGATAATAATAACTATAAATATAATAATGATAATCACACAAATATTAATAATAACAATAAAATTATTATTAATAATAATAATAATAATAACAATAATAATAATAACAACTATAATAATGATGTAATAATAATGTGAATAATAACAACAATAATAATAATACATATTAAAATAATAATACTAATAACAATATAATAATAATAATAATAATAATAATAATAATAATAATAATAATAGTAAGAAGAAGAAGAAGAAGGGGAAGAAGAAGAAGAATAAATGTAATAAGAATTTAAAAAACAATAAATATAATTAGAGTAATAGTAACAATAATATAATAATAATAATAATAATATTAGTAATTCTAAGAATGATTATAATAAGAATTATGAGAATAATAATAACTATAAATATAATAATGATAATCACACAAATAATAACAATAACAATACAATTAATAATAATAATAATGATAATAATAATAATAATAATAATACATTTTTTTAATAATAATAATAATAATAATACATTTTTTTAATAATAATAATAATAATAATAATAATAATAATACATTTTTTAATAATAATAATAATAATAATGTATATATCTATGTTGTGTTAACTTTGACAGCACTAGTTTTCATGTTTCCTAAATTTTGCTAAATTTTGGAAACACATTCTTTTTGGTGATTTGAAAAGAAATCGGTTGAAGGCCTTCTCACATTACGTCATCCTGACCTCTTCTCCATTGAATCCCATGTGAATACACAAAGAGCTCATCAGACAGCATCTATAGAAACTCTCTCTCGCCTCAGAGGCAGCTTGATAGAAGCAGTCTCGTACTCTTTAGTGTTTTTATCTTCATCTTTTAATTTGTGTGTTTTTCTGTCTCTGCAGCGAGATCAGTCATCTAGAGTCTGGTCTGGTGGTGGAGCTCTGGAACAAAGGCTTGATCTGGGACACCATGATCGGCACGTCGCTTTTACCTCTGGACACCATTCCTCAGTCTGACCAGGTAACACACGCCCTCACTTTAACCTCACTCACATCAGGTTTGTTCTTGAACCAGCAGGTCCTGGCCTCCTAAAGGGATGAGTGCTGTTATACTTTGAACCCCAAAGAGAGAGCTGTGGAGGCCAAAATAGAGACATCAAGTCTTGACACGTGGAGTTTAAGGCTCAGCGCAGGATGTAAACCAAGAATACAAGATACAGGGGTTTATTTAACATTTCAGAAATCTCTTTACAAACATCGTCCCAGACTTTTATGGCTCACACCCTCTGTTGGGGGAAAACTGAATTATGAAGTATTTAACGCAGCTTGGTGATGAGTAAGAAAGCTGGGTAATAAAGTTTGCTGCTACTCTGGTGCTGGGTTAGCTCATTCACCCCACTGTAGACAGATCCCACAGTCCCCACAATGGTGGGCGGAAGGACAGGCAGATGTCGTCTCCTTTAGCTTGCACCTCGGTACCAGCACGTCGTCCTTGCCTCCTTCTCCTCAGCTCGCAGGGAACATCGGGCCTAGCATTGTTTAGCATCAACATGCTACCGGCAGCTAACAGCTGATCTCGTATGTAAACAATGTTACCAAGGTTACAAGCAGGATCTCCGGACACACACAGGAACAAAAATAGCAAAAACACCACTGCAAACGTAGCCAGTTTGGTGTCTATGGCCAACAAATGAGTCATTAAAAGTCCTGACAGGCTCCAAATACAAAGAGAACTAAACAGATATGAAAAAAGAACAACGAAGAGAGAGCTGCTGCAACAAGCAGCCACTCGAGCGGCGCTAAGCAATGGAAGATGTAAAAATGTCAAAATTGAAAAATAGTGCAAAAACAAACTGGCTTTCTGGTGGCAAAGTGAAGTGCTGAAAAAGTGGAGTGTACACCTAAACCGAGATGAGTGCTCGGGTCGGAGTCGTCTTTCAAAATGAGATAAATTAGGAGGCAGGACTGACCCTGGGTGCATCTCAAAGCTCTAAACTGCAGTCTCCTCGCTCCTCGCTCCTCGGTCGAACCGGAAGTACTTACTGACGCGCCATTTTAACTTGCGTCCCAAAGCTCTAAACGCTGCTGGAGGAGAGAGGAGCGAGGAGCGAGGAGACTGATCCGAGGAGGGATAATCGAGGAAACACGAGAGCAGACTTTGCGGAAGTCTTTTCTCTGACAGACACGCCCCCTTATCGGATATCACTCACCGGTTGGACGCTGCAGCGGCTCGGACTTAACCGACACTTAACATCAGCTGAGTTTAATAACAGAGAAAAGATGGACCTTAAAACAGTCATTAAGGGTGCCCTGAAACAGACCTTAAAACAGTCACTAAGGGTGCCCTGAAACAGACCTTAAAACAGTCATTAAGGGTGCCCTGAAACAGACCTTAAAACAGTCATTAAGGGTGCCCTGAAACAGACCTTAAAACAGTCACTAAGGGTGCCCTGAAACAGACCTTAAAACAGTCATTAAGGGTGCCCTGAAACAGACCTTAAAACAGTCATTAAGGGTGCCCTGAAACAGACCTTAAAACAGTCATTAAGGGTGCCCTGAAACAGACCTTAAAACAGTCATTAAGGGTGCCCTGAAACAGACCTTAAAACAGTCATTAAGGGTGCCCTGAAACAGACCTTAAAACAGTCATTAAGGGTGCCCTGAAACAGACCTTAAAACAGTCATTAAGGGTGCCCTGAAACAGACCTTAAAACAGTCATTAAGGGTGCCCTGAAACAGACCTTAAAACAGTCACTAAGGGTGCCCTGAAACAGATCATAAACATCTGTCGGTTTCTAAACAGTCTGTTTGATGAGATGAGATTGAAAAGTGTTTGATGTGAATTTTAAAAACAAAATACTGATCGCAAAATCATAAATTCAATATAACAGAGGATGGATTATGTTATATCTGATTGTTTTTGTCAGATTCACTGTCTAATGAAATAGAGTAATAGAGTCTAACATCATTGATTGAATACATATCAATGATCAGTTCTTCCTCCTGTTAGTTTCCCCATTTGTCCTCGTTTTCTTCATGAAGGGAAGTCTGACAGTAAAGTTTGTCTGTTAGTAAAAACACTTGTTATATTTCCTGTCAGGTTAATAAAGTTTCATACGAGGCTGATCATTAATGAGCACAGGGGTTGAAAAGAGTTGCATGGTTTCTATTTTCCCTTAAAGTAATAAATAATTTAATAATGAGGCATTTTACCGGTGAATCGATCCGTGATGCTTTAGGACAGAATAAACAGAGAGCTGATTCTCTTCATGTGTAAGTGTGTGTTAAACATGTAAACACAGAGACAGAGCTCTGTTACTGTTTATATTGATCAGAGTTATCACAGTGAACGTGTGTGCAGACACAAACAGCTGTTAAAGCCGTCATCACAAACCGACGTCGCTTCACGTGACGCTCCGGAGGAGAGGACGTCTCATTTCTCTAAATACAAATCTCCTCTCTCCTCTCTCCTCTGGTTTCATTTCCTCGCATCTCTGGTGGGCGGGACTAAGACGCGAGGAAGAGACGCGAGGAAGAGACGCGAGGAAGAGACGCGAGGATGGACGTTTAGAGCTTTGAGATGCACCCCCTGTCTTCAGAAACTGTAGCCTAGCTTGCACGCTGTTTCTCCCTGCAGTTCCTCATTAAAGCAGCCGAGCCGAGCTGAGCGGCATCTGTTGTGGCTCGTACAATTACTAGTGACATAATAGTCAAACAACCCCACTTCCAAAAAACTGAAATATCCCTTTAAGCTTGTTAACTAACAGGGCAAACCATCTGTTAAATATTCTGCAGCCTCTGTTTAATGAGCTAGAACTCTATTATTACATTTCTTATTGTTAAATTGACTGTAGAGCTAACTACATCCATCAAAACGTCTCTCATCTGTTCTATTTGCCACATCGTCTGTTTCTCTTCTCACTGAGTGGGGCGCACACTACAGCTCAGAAACCTTCCCCTGTTTAAGCCTCATTTAAATTTCCTAAGTGTATGATGTGACATGAACGTGGCACAGAGCTCCACACTTTCACAATTATCTGTCACATCTTGCTTTGCGGTTCCTACACATGAGCACCAGGAAGAGATTTGGTGTGACTTCCATCCTAAGCTCCTGAAAGAGCTTCAAAAATGATCATATTAGTGAGATGATAATATATATACAGTTTGTGTCACTGCTCCAGCGTCAAGCAGCCCTATAAATAAGCACTCACACCTTCTTTCTTCACCTCTACTTATTTTTTAAAACACCTTCTTTACCTGCCAGATGAGTCTTCAGCAGCTCTCACAGTTAGCAGAAGTGGCTCACTGGATGAAGCGCTGCAGGCAGGCTTGTCTTGAGCCTCGAGCCTCATTGCTTTTTTTCTGCAGAGTTTTTAAGGGACGCAGCGGCACACATGTAGTCATAAATAATGCAGCTCTGAGTGCTTGACTTCTCCCCTCAGCTTGAAGCTCAAACACTCACTCTGTTACCCCTCGTTTTTTCATCTTTCGTTTATGTTTATGTTCTCCTCTCCCTGTCTCGCTCTTTCAGGAGGGCCCAGGAATGTGGACCTGTCTGGACTCTGAGGTGTTAATGAAGGAGGATCAGATCTGCGGCACCACCAACCCAACGCCTCACCAAGTGCTGCTGGACACCCGCTTTGAGCTGCCCTTTGGTGGGTTTATGTTAAAAGAAAAACACACACACTTATATACCTGCATGAATTAGGACTTTGCTGTATGTAATTTTTGTCCATATCAATCAATCAATCAATCAATCTTTATTTGTATAGCGCCAAATCACAACAAACGTTATCTCAAGACGCTTTTACAAACATAGGAGGTCTAGACCACTCTATGTCAAATTATGAACAGAGACCCAACTTCAAGACAGGGTAAGACTCAGTCTGACCCCACCTTAATCCATCATGAGCATTGCACATCGCAGTATTTAGCTAGTTACAGTGGAGAGGAAAAACTTCCTTTTAACAGGCAGAAACCTCAGGCAGAACCAGACTCATGTTAGACAGCCATCATGCCTCGACTGAGTTGGGTCTGGAAAGACAGATAGAGGTGAGTAAGAGAGAGAGGTGATAGTGATGAGACGAGTCGTAGAAGCTGTTGCCGCTGGAGTCCAGCACGTCCGTATCAGCTGGAGTCCAGATCGTCCACAGCAGGAGGACGTCTACGGCAGCTCAGAGGAATCTACGAGACAATGGAGCTCAGGGACTCCAGAAAGGTCTATGGTTAGTAACTTTAATGGGACAGGCAGAGTTAAAGTAAGTGATGAAGGGGTTGGGGGGAAGAAGGTGAGCTAGGATCCCA
This sequence comes from Notolabrus celidotus, assembly GCF_009762535.1. Lineage (NCBI taxonomy): Eukaryota > Metazoa > Chordata > Actinopteri > Labriformes > Labridae > Notolabrus > Notolabrus celidotus. Next base: position 3,166,956 of record NC_048280.1, read on the forward strand.
GTGTGTCAGTGTGCCAGTTCCCCCGGCAGTCTAGGCCTATAGCAGCATGACAAAAGCTGGTCCAAGCCTGATCCAGCTCTAACTATAAGCTTTATCAAAAAGGAAAGTTTTAAGTCTACTCTTAAAAGTGGAGAGGGTGTCTGCCTCCCGGACCCTGACTGGTAGATGATTCCAAAGGAGAGGGGCCAGATAACTGAAGGTTCTACCTCCCCATATCAGGGGATGCTTGCAGGTGTTTTTAGTGTTTGGGGCTTGTCCTGTAATGAAACGACTTACACATAGTCACCAGGTGAGCAGAGAGATGGGCAGACAGGGAGAGGCACAAGAGGGAGTTTGCACAAGGTTCAAGGTTCATTTTATTGTCATTCAGTCACATTTAAAAACATGAAGGAACACATTACTCAGGTCCAGGAGCATGCAGAATAGATAACAAGCTAAAAGTAGACTCTACAAATAAAGAAATAAATACATAACCTAAAGCCTGCAGTAAGTAAATATAAAAACGTAATTTATAACCAGAGAGAAAGTGCATTAATGTTTGCATGCAGTCACAGTGGTGAAGTGCAGAGAACAGACCTAAAGAGAGTTCACAAGTCTCACAGCTTCTGGAAAGGAGCTACACCTTAGCCTTGTTGCTCTGGCTTTTAGGCTGCGCAGCCTTCTGTCTAATGGGAAGGGGGGTCAACAGTCCGTGTGCTGGATGGGTAAGGTCCTCCATGATGTGTGATGCCCTGCCTCTGCACCTGCTGAGATATACAGTGGGGCAAAAAAGTATTTAGTCAGCCACTGATTTTGCAAGTTCTCCTACTTACAAAGATGAGAGAGGTCTGTAATTTTCATCAGAGGGACACTTCAACTATGAGAGACAAAATGACAGAAAAAATCCAGGAAATCACATTGTAGGATTTGTAAATAATTTATTTGTAAATTATGGTGGAAAAAAAAGAATTTGGTCAATAACCTGTCGTGTTGTTTTGTGACATTTCTTGTCTTGCTGTTTCGTGTGGTATTGTGTCGTGTCATGTTGTGTCATGACATGTCTTGTCCTGTCTTGTCGTTTCGTGTCGTTTCGTGTCTTTTCGTGTCGTTTCGTGTCATTTCGTGTCGTTTCGTGTCGTTTCGTGTCATTCCGTGTCATTTCGTGTCTTTTCGTGTCGTTTCGTGTCATTTCGTGTCTTTTCGTGTCTTTTCGTGTCTTGTTTCTTGTCGTGTCGTTTCGTGTCTTTTTGTGTCTTTTCGTGTATTTTCGTGTCGTGTCTTTTCGTGTCTTGTTTCTTGTTGTGTCGTTTCGTGTCTTTTCGTGTTGTTTCGTGTCTTTTCGCGTCTTGTTTCGTGTCTTTTTGTGTCTTTTCGTGTCTTTTCGTGTCGTGTCTTTTCGTGTCTTGTTTCTTGTCGTGTCGTTTCGTGTCTTTTTGTGTCTTTTCGTGTCTTTTCGTGTCTTGTTTCGTGTCGTGTCGTTTCGTGTCTTTTTGTGTCTTTTTGTGTCTTGTTTCGTGTCGTTTCGTGTCGTTCCGTGTCGTTTCGTGTCTTGTTTCTTTTTGTGTCTTTTTGTGTCTTTTTGTGTCTTTTTGTGTCTTTTTGTGTCTTTTCGTGTCTTCTCGTGTCTTGTTTCTTGTCGTGTCGTTTCGTGTCTTTTTGTGTCTTTTCGTGTCTTTTCGTGTCGTGCCTTTTCGTGTCTTGTTTCTTGTCGTGTCGTTTCGTGTCTTTTTGTGTCTTTTCGTGTCTTTTCGTGTCTTGTTTCTTGTCGTGTCATTTCGTGTCTTTTTGTGTCTTTTTGTGTCTTTTTGTGTCTTTTCGTGTCTTTTCGTGTCGTTTCGTGTCGTTCCGTGTCGTTTCGTGTCTTTTCGTGTCTTGTTTCGTTCTGTTTCGTGTCGTTCCGTGTCGTTTCGTGTCTTTTCGTGTCTTGTTTCTTGTCGTGTCGTTTCGTGTCTTTTTGTGTCTTTTCGTGTCTTGTTTCGTGTCTTGTTTCGTGTCTTGTTTCGTGTCTTGTTTCGTGTCTTGTTTCGTGTCTTTTCGTGTTGTTTCGTGTCTTTTCGTGTCTTTTCGTGTCTTTTCGTGTCTTGTTTCTTGTCGTGTCTTGTCGTGTCTTTTCGTGTTGTTTCGTGTCTTTTTGTGTCTTTTCGTGTCTTGTTTCTTGTTGTGTCTTTTCGTGTCTTTTTCGTGTCTTGTTTCTTCTCGTGTCGTTTGGTGTCGTTTTGTGTTGTCTCAAGCTGTATCTCCAGCATGTGCCTTTTTTTGCTAAGAGTGTCGGTCTTTTAATTTTCCTTCCTGTCTTGTCTTGTCTTGTCGTGTCTTGTCTTGTCGTGTCTTGTTGTGTCGTGTCTTGTCTTGTCGTGTCTTGTCGTGTCATTTCGTGTCGTTTCGTGTCGTTTCGTGTCATTCCGTGTCATTTCGTGTCTTTTCGTGTCGTTTCGTGTCATTTCGTGTCTTTTCGTGTCTTTTCGTGTCTTGTTTCTTGTCGTGTCGTTTCGTGTCTTTTTGTGTCTTTTCGTGTATTTTCGTGTCGTGTCTTTTCGTGTCTTGTTTCTTGTTGTGTCGTTTCGTGTCTTTTCGTGTTGTTTCGTGTCTTTTCGCGTCTTGTTTCGTGTCTTTTTGTGTCTTTTCGTGTCTTTTCGTGTCGTGTCTTTTCGTGTCTTGTTTCTTGTCGTGTCGTTTCGTGTCTTTTTGTGTCTTTTCGTGTCTTTTCGTGTCTTGTTTCGTGTCGTGTCGTTTCGTGTCTTTTTGTGTCTTTTTGTGTCTTGTTTCGTGTCGTTTCGTGTCGTTCCGTGTCGTTTCGTGTCTTGTTTCTTTTTGTGTCTTTTTGTGTCTTTTTGTGTCTTTTTGTGTCTTCTCGTGTCTTGTTTCTTGTCGTGTCGTTTCGTGTCTTTTTGTGTCTTTTTGTGTCTTTTCGTGTCTTTTCGTGTCGTGCCTTGTTTCTTGTCGTGTCGTTTCGTGTCTTTTTGTGTCTTTTCGTGTCTTTTCGTGTCTTGTTTCTTGTCGTGTCATTTCGTGTCTTTTTGTGTCTTTTTGTGTCTTTTTGTGTCTTTTTGTGTCTTTTCGTGTCGTTTCGTGTCGTTCCGTGTCGTTTCGTGTCTTTTCGTGTCTTGTTTCTTGTCGTGTCTTTTTGTGTCTTTTTGTGTCTTTTCGTGTCTTGTTTCGTTCTGTTTCGTGTCGTTCCGTGTCGTTTCGTGTCTTTTCGTGTCTTGTTTCTTTTTGTGTCTTTTTGTGTCTTTTTGTGTCTTTTTGTGTCTTGTTTCGTGTCTTGTTTCGTGTCTTGTTTCGTGTCTTGTTTCGTGTCTTGTTTCGTGTCTTTTCGTGTTGTTTCATGTCTTTTCGTGTCTTTTCGTGTCTTTTCGTGTCTTGTTTCTTGTCGTGTCTTGTCGTGTCTTTTCGTGTTGTTTCGTGTCTTTTTGTGTCTTTTCGTGTCTTGTTTCTTGTTGTGTCTTTTCGTGTCTTTTTCGTGTCTTGTTTCTTCTCGTGTCGTTTGGTGTCGTTTTGTGTTGTCTCAAGCTGTATCTCCAGCATGTGCCTTTTTTTGCTAAGAGTGTCGGTCTTTTAATTTTCCTTCCTGTCTTGTCTTGTCTTGTCGTGTCTTGTCTTGTCGTGTCTTGTTGTGTCGTGTCTTGTCTTGTCGTGTCTTGTCGTGTCATTTCGTGTCGTTTCGTGTCGTTTCGTGTCATTCCGTGTCATTTCGTGTCTTTTCGTGTCGTTTCGTGTCATTTCGTGTCTTTTCGTGTCTTTTCGTGTCTTGTTTCTTGTCGTGTCGTTTCGTGTCTTTTTGTGTCTTTTCGTGTATTTTCGTGTCGTGTCTTTTCGTGTCTTGTTTCTTGTTGTGTCGTTTCGTGTCTTTTCGTGTTGTTTCGTGTCTTTTCGCGTCTTGTTTCGTGTCTTTTTGTGTCTTTTCGTGTCTTTTCGTGTCGTGTCTTTTCGTGTCTTGTTTCTTGTCGTGTCGTTTCGTGTCTTTTTGTGTCTTTTCGTGTCTTTTCGTGTCTTGTTTCGTGTCGTGTCGTTTCATGTCTTTTTGTGTCTTTTTGTGTCTTGTTTCGTGTCGTTTCGTGTCGTTCCGTGTCGTTTCGTGTCTTGTTTCTTTTTGTGTCTTTTTGTGTCTTTTTGTGTCTTTTCGTGTCTTCTCGTGTCTTGTTTCTTGTCGTGTCGTTTCGTGTCTTTTTGTGTCTTTTTGTGTCTTTTTGTGTCTTTTCGTGTCTTTTCGTGTCGTGCCTTGTTTCTTGTCGTGTCGTTTCGTGTCTTTTTGTGTCTTTTCGTGTCTTTTCGTGTCTTGTTTCTTGTCGTGTCATTTCGTGTCTTTTTGTGTCTTTTTGTGTCTTTTTGTGTCTTTTCGTGTCTTTTCGTGTCGTTTCGTGTCGTTCCGTGTCGTTTCGTGTCTTTTCGTGTCTTGTTTCTTGTCGTGTCTTTTTGTGTCTTTTTGTGTCTTTTCGTGTCTTGTTTCGTTCTGTTTCGTGTCGTTCCGTGTCGTTTCGTGTCTTTTCGTGTCTTGTTTCTTGTCGTGTCTTTTTGTGTCTTTTTGTGTCTTTTTGTGTCTTGTTTCGTGTCTTGTTTCGTGTCTTGTTTCGTGTCTTGTTTCGTGTCTTTTCGTGTTGTTTCATGTCTTTTCGTGTCTTTTCGTGTCTTTTCGTGTCTTGTTTCTTGTCGTGTCTTGTCGTGTCTTTTCGTGTTGTTTCGTGTCTTTTTGTGTCTTTTCGTGTCTTGTTTCTTGTTGTGTCTTTTCGTGTCTTTTTCGTGTCTTGTTTCTTGTCGTGTCTTGTCGTGTCTTTTCGTGTTGTTTCGTGTCTTTTTGTGTCTTTTCGTGTCTTGTTTCTTGTTGTGTCTTTTCGTGTCTTTTTCGTGTCTTGTTTCTTCTCGTGTCGTTTGGTGTCGTTTTGTGTTGTCTCAAGCTGTATCTCCAGCATGTGCCTTTTTTTGCTAAGAGTGTCGGTCTTTTAATTTTCCTTCCTGTCTTGTCTTGTCTTGTCGTGTCTTGTCTTGTCGTGTCTTGTTGTGTCGTGTCTTGTCTTGTCGTGTCTTGTCGTGTCTTGTCGTGTCTTGTTGTGTCGTGTCTCGTCTTGTCTTGTCATGTCGTTGTCTCAAGCTGTATCTCCAGCTTATAACATTTTTCGCTAAGACCGTCACAGTCTTTAACTTCCCTTCCTCTTGTCTTCTTCCTAACTCCGACCTGAGCTCCTTTTCTCCCTCTGGATTCAGGGAGGACCTCTGAGGACCCTGAGGTGGTTTTTAAATTCTATTTCTGGGCGCCCAGAAGGAAACCTCCTCATCAGATATTAAAGACACATGAATATAAGATGGGTTGGAAAACACAGGAACACGGGGGACAGTCGACAGAAAGGAGGGTGGAGTCAGAGTCACTCTTCCTTTATTATTTACTTTTGTTCTGTTTTAACTCAACCCTCCATCCCTTCCCCTTCCCCTCCGCCCTGTGTGCCTCATCTCTTCATCCTCCATCCTCTCAGGGACTCCCCTCCACATACCCTCTCTACTTTTTTCCTCACATTTAAATTCTTCTATTTCTTTCCTCTGATCCGTCGCTGCAGACATCCCAGACGATGAGGCTCAGTACTGGACCAGTAAACTGGAGCGGATCAACATGATGCGGATACACGAAGAGGTACGCTTCTTTAAAGAGTCTGTTTCCTCTTAATAACTTGTTTATCGAGCAAGTAGAGATATGAAGATCATTCTGAGGTCTTAAAGTCCAACTATACAGACTTTTATTCCTGAACGGGAAAGAAGGTAGCTGGGCAGGGCGTGCATGAATAGCACAGAGACTCATTCCTGCACGCACAGCACCGTTAAAGAAGCCATAATTTACCAGATCATACCGTTCTTGGGTTTTTTTAATTGATGAGTTGCTTGTCTCTCTCAGGCATTAACTGTTTGGCGTTTTTGCAGGACGGGTTAATGCAAAGAAAGAGTCAGAGTGATGCTGGCTACTCGCTAGATATCTTTAAGATCTTAAAGACCGCACACATCTGATTGGCTTTAACATCACAATCCTCTGAACACACACTAGACGAGTCCATAAGACCGCTACACTCCACAGAGACGAGATCTCACCAAAACTTGCGTAATCCAACGTGACTTCAGAAGACAAACAAACATGGAGGGCGATCAGCGTCGTCAGCGAAAACAAAAAACAAGAAAGAGAATATTGGGGATGAATGGGCTCAGGGAGAAGTTGTGTTTTCGTTTGCTGCAGTGTTTGTCAGATGTAAAAGTGTGCACCAGTGTGCTGATGGTTTCCAGATGCATGTTCTTCCCCTGCTTCCTCCTTCAGTCCAAAGACATTCTCGTTTGGTTAACCAGTCTCTCTCGTTAGCCCATCGTGTGTCTGGTTATCTGTCTGCATGTTAGCCGTGTGACAGGCTGGCGACCTGTCCAAGGTGTACTCTGGACCCCTACAAATTAATATTACTTTTACATGCAGACTGTTAATCTGTTTTCATTTTGATTTAGCCTTGGCAACTTTGTTATCCTCTTTTTGATCTCTTTTAAAAACACTTTTCTATCAATGTACCTTTTTTTTTTTTTTTTTTAAAGGTGACATATCACGCTTTTTTCATCAATATATATTGGTCTAAGAGGTCCCCAAAACATGTCTTTAAAGTTTATTGCTTAAAAAAACACTTTGAAATCAGATTTTGGTCTGCCTGAAGAACCCTCCTCTTCAGCCCTCTTCAGAACAGTCTGTTTTCTCTCTGACCACGCCCCCTCAGGAAGTGGATGTGGCCTCGGCTCTCCAGCACGTTGATCTAATGTTTACATGTTGGCTGAATATACACGGCTGCTCAGAGATCACGTTACTTCAACCCTCTGAATCTGATCCAGAATCTGATCCTGACGGAGAGGCACCTGCAGCAGGACCTTTCTGAAGGATTGGTCACAGATTTAGTGTTTCTTGTTGTTTTATTTGTCAGTATGTCGACGTGTGTCTTGGTACACAGCTAAGAACATGTAGCTATGTAGCTATGCTAACTAGCGTTAGCACTTTTCCATGACAAATAAAAATCATCCACTAGATCTTCAAATCTGCAGACGTGGGGAGTAAAACTGACCTTTGTGTTTATTAAGACAGCCTACAACTAGCATGCCTCCCTCCTAAGCTCCTTGTTAGCACACATGTGTGCAGGTAATGAAAAACAGAGGAGGGATTCAGTATTATTTTATACAGTCTATGGGCTGAACAAGCTCCGAGCTCTGACTTCCTGTTACAGACCGGATATTGTTGTGACGTATGAACAACACTGAAAACTGAAACGGCTGGTTTCAGCACACATTTACAGAAAGGTGGAGAAATCAGAACAGGGGCAGAATGGATTCTTTTCATTCTCGGGGGGTTTGTAGACAGGGAAACATATTTCAGGTAGAGAACCATTAAAAAGTCCATTTTGCATGATATGTCACCTTTAACTTATATTTTGGACCTTTTCGCCTTTATTGGATAGGACAGCTGAAGAGAGACAGGAAATGTGGGGAGTAGAGAGTGGGGTAAGACATGCAGGGGATGGTAGACTGGCTGGGAGTCGAGCCGGCGACCCCTGCAATGAGGACTATAGCCTCTGTATGTGGGGCACTTAGAACGCTAGGCGACCAGCGCCCCCTATCAATGTACCTTTACCGCTGATGTCACCAGAGTGTGTTTAAGTCAAGAGGTTTTTTTTCTTTTTTAAGGCAGCATTACTGGCAGGATTTTAAACATTTTGTATTTTTTATATTTTATATTTTATATTTTTTTATTTTATATTTTATATAGCATATTTCTGATTTTTCAAATTGTTTTAATCTTTAATCTTTTGTTGTAAATGTAAGGTTTAATATTATTACTTTTATTTTTATTGTATTATTTGCATCACTTGCATTATTATTATTTTTATTTTTTTGTATTATTATTTATATAATTTTTTTTTATTATCATTATTATTTATATTATTATTTTGTTATTATAATTATTATTATTGTTAATATTATTACATTTTTTAAAGTTAGACTGAATATTGATTCAGCCTGCACAGTGTGTCCTTCTGTGGGATGCTGAAGTTAATGTTTACTCTCTGCTGCCATCTGTTGAAGAAGCCACCACATCACAGATAGTCATACTCAAAGCTCTACTGTTTTACTTTTGAATGATTATGATTCAGTTTTCTTTCAGGTATCCCCTCTCTTTTATCTAACCCTCTCCTTTCTCATGACTGATTCTCTCGTGGTAGTATCCACTGCAGGAGGAGGTCCAGAGGAGACGCATGGCTTCAGTTCCCTCTCAGTGCTGTAAGTACATCCCCCCTGACCTTCTTTGAGTTTCATGATAAAAGGGATGAAGTTTCATATCAGCCAACACTTTACTGTGCTGATACATTTTGGCTCCTACTGGTAGCCTTCATTTAGCACAAAGGAAAGCAAACTTATGTGGATGATCTGGAGCCAACACTTGCCCCAGAGAATGTGCCGCTGCCATTCTGTCATTTTGAGACGGTCATTCATGCTTTTATCTCCTCCCGAACACATCACTCTTGTTTCAGCTTCTCTTCCATTGGCTCCTGATACATTTTAGAATTCATTTTAAGATGTTATGGTTAACTTTTAAAGACCCTCTGGATTTGCACCCCTCTCCATTTCAATCAGGAGAGACACAATTTGAATATTGAAGATTATTTATTACGACTGAATGAATGATGAAACTTGACAGAAATCTTTGGCGGAAGGACTCTATGGGGATAATGTTGTGAGTAGGGGTGACCCCAAATAGTCGAATATTGGACGATTCGTTCTAACGAGCCTTAGTCGACTGCCAATCTCATAGTCGAATATTTGCATATGAAACGTGGATCATTCCATTCAAACCATGGGGGTGCTCAATGTCTAATTTTACATTATTTTCCTGTTTCCTGTATAAATAGTGTCTCATTTAGCCTATTTTGATATAAATATAAACTTATTTAATGTAATTCTGAGAACAGCTCTTGAAGTGTTAAATCTCCTTAAAGTGGTAATTAAATCTCCCCTGGTAATTAAAGGTGGATTCTCCCATTTAGCGGGACCTGTGGAGCAGACGTACCTCAGCTGGTCTTTAAATCTTTCTACGTTCATAGCAGCTCAAAATGTCAGGAAGTAAAACTTCAGTTGATCCTAAAAACTAGTGATGAAGATGAGGAGCAGCTTCATGAAGAGGGCTGTGAGATCAAGGATTACCGGACCACACAAAAACTGTACGGGGCCAAAAGAACCAGGAGGGATACCCAAAGCTGTCTGAAGCCTCAAAAACAATCCACAGCATCCCATCCACCTCCACACCATCAGAGAGGATATTCTCAAAGACAGGATTTACAGTCAACAAAGTAAGGAGCGCACTTCTGCCCGTACACACGATGATTTTCCTCACGTACAATTTGAAAAGACTCAAGCGGACAAAGACGAGATGAAAGACTGTTTTAAAAGGTTCTGTTAAGAGATTTAAAAACCCTTTAGCTGGTTCAGATTTGATTTTGAACATTATACAAATGTTTAGTCTTAAGTTGGACAGACTACCCTCTGCAGTGCTGCTCTCTGCTGTGTGAACACTGTTTAAATATCTCCTGATTCCTTTCTCTATAGTGGAGCGTTGTTCCATGTTTAACTGATGGTGGTCTTATTTGAGTTTTCTCTCCTTCATCACCTCGTTGTTTTTGCAATATAGATTTAAAAAATCTAAGTTTTATACTTATAATATTCTGTTGTCCCTTTTACTTTAAGCTGAGTCTCTTAATTGTAAAGGGTTATGTGTAATATTGTCATGAGGTCACCATCATGCAGACTTTGGGTCAATAAGGAAAAACAACAAACATTCCACTATTCATCCACTATGGGCAAAATCTGATGAATCAGATTCAACTAAGCAAATCCTTAGTCGGGCTCACCCCTAGTTGTGAGCGTAGGATGCGTGAATTTGGCAGCTGAAGAAATCCCCCTAGAGTCCAGACTCTGGTGGTGGTGGTTGATGATCCTAGGAATTGAAGACTTGCAGAGACCAGGTGGAGATGGGGAGGTGGAGGGGTGCGCACCATCAATGCAAGAGGAACTAGCTGGAGAGAGAGATGCATTTAAAAAGACAGCAGAGAGTTGATAGGCTGACAATAAGGGGCGTGCCACTGGGCTATTGGCTGATTAACCAATGACAGCTCTGGAGCGTGCAGCTGGAAGAGGGTGAGCTATTGAATGAGGGAGAGGAGAGTTAAACAACTGCTGTGATTGCTTTATAGTCTTCCTGTCTGAACTTTCACTAGAGCTACATTTCTGATGGACATGCCCAGTAGAACCCTGAGGTCCTCAGTCGAGGCTCTCCTCGCCGCCCCACAGTGGAGGCTGAGGACCGAAGGGGACCGGGCCTTTAATGTCAGAGCCTGACCCTCTGTCTTTCAGTTTCTTTCTTATTTATAACGCACTGTTTTGAAAACTTCTATATAAATAAAGATTACTATAATATTATCATTATTCATTTTCCCTCAGCTGTTTTGTTGACTTCATCGTATCACTTCACTTGGACTTCACCTGTCTCACTATCACTCACATTATCTTGACATTCTTGGGTGTTTCAGCCCCGTCACCTCACCCGTCACTCATCTGATCTCTCTGTAATGAAGTTGACTTTTCTTCCTGACTCCTTTGAACACTTCAGGCAGCTGGAGTTATTTTGGATGGAGTGACCAGCAGAGTACGTATCGTGGATGTTATCTCACTTCATTAATTATGCATGCATGCGTCTCCTTGTTTTCGACCACCGCCTGTTTGGTCTGTGTTTCTGATGTTTACTGTGTTTGTAATTTTACCTTCAAATGTCACATGTGTCTGTGCCGGTTTGTTGACGTTATGTCTGCCTCTATGGTTTGTACTTTGTATTTTGTTTCAGTGTCAGTTTGGTTTTCATGGTTATTGTACTACATGCCTGCTACCACAAGAGGGAGCTTTTTAGTCAGGCTCTGACTCTAGTCAGGAGGGGATCCTGTTGTGTTCCCAGTCTAGGAAACATAAACAGAGCCTGGGCCCTGATATTCAAAAGGTTAAATATGATCAAGAATGGTCCAGGTCCCCAGATTCTTTTTTTTTTTTTACCAAGGAACACGTAATCCAGCTCACTTTTGTCCCATTATAAGAAAACAATATAGGATCAAAGTCCTCCTGATGCCCTGTTAAAATCTGGATTACCAGTGCTGCCTATAATAATAATAATAAAAAGAATCATAATAAGAATAAGAATAAAAATAATGATAATGATGATAATAAATAAATACATAAATAAATAAATAAATAAATAAATAGAGGACTTTCTAAAAGCCAGGTTACAAAGTGTTTTACATAGGCAGCAAAATAAAACAACCAAGTCATGAAATCACACAAGGCAAGATCAAGAAATAACACATTTTAAAATACATACAATTCCTTTAAAAGAACTCCAAAGGAATTAAAAGAAAATGATTGAAATATAGATATTTTTTTCAAAACGGTTTTAAATCAAGTATAATAAAAAAGTTCAGGTAAAATCAGGAAACGCTCTGTGATAAAAGTATGTTTTAAGAAGGAATTTAAAAGAGATCACTGACTCAGCAGACCTGATCTCCTCAGGCAGAGGAGTTGGACTACATGCTACACACCTTGTCCACAAGGGGGCGCCACAATCCAAACAAGTTAAAAGATTCTGACAGTTGCTTTTAATTTAATACTTTCTGTTAGATATTGGCTTGATTTGAAGAATAGTAAGGGCCTTAATCATTAAGTGTACTTCATCTATTGTGTCACACAATTCAAGAAAAATGCTCCTTTGTTTGACTTAATTCTATTAAACTCTCCTGATTTTTATTGGATCACAGTTTTCCCAATCCTACTCCAAAGTTTGAGCAACACAAAGTGGAGGTTTTATCAGGAAGCTTTATTCAGATCTGATTACTTCTGAACACCTGGACCCTGGTGTTGACCTCTTACTCAATCAAACCCAAAGGAAGGTAAACCGCCCAGGAAAGGGAGTTTATTAAAACTTCAATGCATTAGTATTCTCATTTCAACCAGCAAACGTTATCAAACACTAAACTCTCTTTTTCTAGCAAGCAACATATTTTAGATGATTTTTAAACACTAGCCGATAACTTAAAGGTTTGATCTGTTATCATTTAGAAGAGTTGATGGTGACCCCGGATTCGTGATCGCAGACATTGATGTCGATTTTTTCAAAATGCAGAATAATCGGTCTCTCTCTCTAATCTTTGTTTTGTCTCCGCCCAGCTTACGACGACCACGACAGCGCAGTGGACGACCGTGACAGTGACTACCGAAGTGAAACAGGCAACAGACCTCCACGCTACCACAACACCTCCCAGACTAACTCCTCGGTGCACCAGTATCCTATAGGACGCAGGGTCCAGCAGCAGATGTTGTCCCGGGAGTCCGACTCTATACAAAGCTATGAGGTGGACTACAGAGACATGAGGGGGCCCAGGTACACACACACCAATCACAGACACACTAATCACACACACACCAATCACAGACACACCAATCACAGACACACTAATCACAGACACACCAATCACAGACACACCAATCACAGACACACTAATCACACACACACCAATCACAGACACACCAATCACAGACACACTAATCACAGACACACTAATCACAGACACACCAATCACACACACACCAATCACACACACACCAATCACAGACACACTAATCACAGACACACTCTCTTTATCTCTGTAATCTGTGGGGCGCTGTTTGTAAAGTTATGCACAATGAAATTAACATTTCTCCACATTTAGGAATATAATATCACAACACGGTTTTAAGTTACATTTTTTATCACATTTAGAGCAATATTTGTAACCTTTTTAACATTTATTTCTCTCAACAAAAATATATTTAATATAATAGTACTGTTAAATCTAAATGTTAAATATGAATCTAAATGTTAAATATAAATATAAATGTTAAATATGAATCTAAATGTTAAATATAAATATAAATGATAAATATAAATGTTGAATCTAAAACTAAATGTTAAATATATAGAGAAATATTAAATCTAAATCTAAATGTTAAACCTAAAACGAAATTTTAAATATGAATATTAAATATAAATCAAAATTTTAAATATTAAATATAAATATAAATGTTCAATGTTAAATCTAAATGTTAAATGTTAAATCTAAATGTTAAATCTAATTCTAAATGTTAAAAATAAATCTAAATATTAAATATAAATGTAAATTTTAAATGTTCAATCTAAATGTTAAATATAAATCTAAAATTTCAACGTTAAATCTTAATGTTAAATATTAATGTAAATGTTCAGTATAAATCTAAATGTTCAATATAAAACTAAATATGAAATATAATTCAAAATGTTAAATCTAAATGTTCAACGTTAAATATAAATGTTAGATACAAATTTAAATTTTAAATATTAAATATAAATGTTAAATGTAAATATAAATGTTAAAAATGTAATCTAAATAATAAATATAAATTTTGAATCTAAAACTAAATTTTAAATATGAATATTAAATATAAATGTTAAATGTAAATGTTAAATATAAATGTTAAAAATGTAATCTAAATAATAAATATAAATATAAATGTTGAATCTAAAACTAAATTTTAAATATGAATATCAAATATAAATGTTAAATGTAAATGTTCAATCTAAATGTTAAATATAAATCTAAATGTTAAAAATGTAATCTAAATATTAAGTATAAATATAAATGTTAAATCTAAATGTTAAATGTTGCTCTGCGAACCTAAATATTCAGCTGATATGCATATTCACACTGTCGCCTAGCAGAAATACCATAATACAACCTTATTAAAGCGATACATTTTTATGATGTTCTGCAGCTGAATGTGGAGAATTGTAGCTTTTATTTTCAGTGTGCACAACTTTACAATCCGTGCCCCATAGTGATCCTTCTAATCACTGATGTTTTTAAATATTTAGATTCAAGTTAAAAAGAGCGACAGAGTCTTTTGATTAAGTTTTGGAGATACATTCATCACCATCAAAAGCCACCACAGTCTGATAAAGGACTTCTTGAGGCTTGAAGCGACACAGCTCACATACATGTGATGTGAAACATACTTCTCCTGCAGCATTACTTTATGTTGTTGTTGTTTCTTCTATTTCTTTGCTTGCTTCAACACTTTCTTTGCATGACCTCTTTGTTTTGATGCATGTCTAACGCTTCATTTCTCTTCTTTTCTTTGCATCCACTGCTTCCTGCATGGCTCTTTTCTTTTTCTTCTTGCAACAAGGCAATCAAACAGTAAAGGTGGGGTTAGAATAATCCCCGTTGACTCAGGTATGGGTGTGGAGGATTGGGAGAGTAAATATAAAGTGCCTGAATCAGGCGTCTTGGATGACTACTTGGACGCCGAGCAGAAAATGTGGGAGGACGAAGATAAAAGCATCATCTACCGCATCAGCGACAACCCTAGCGAGTCGAAATGCAGCCGGTTCTATCAAACAGTAGAGTGTGATGGAGAGGACGAGATGAGTGGCCGACCGCGCAGACAGAGGCATGGATTTGGAAGCGGAGAAGTACGATTAGTTTATAAAGAAGCTGGCAGCTTTGAGGATGAATCATCCCCTCCTGAAATTGATATCATTCCCTCCATAAAACAGCAGCGCAAGCAGTCAGACGGAGAAGGTCTACTTTACAAGACCAGACTGTGGGCAAAAACCGCTCTAGAGGACACACTTGAAAGCTATGCTGCTTTTCGTGAGGAGGAGGCTGCTCGAGAGGAGGCTGCACGGATCAGAGGGAGGAGTGAGTACGGCTCACTGGGCTCGGATGAAATGCAGTATTCCTTTGGATCTGAAGAGGAGCTAGATGATCTGACGTTCACTGAAGGCGATGCTGTATATGAATATGAAAGCTACTACTACCCCCCCAGCCAGTACGCTCCTGCTTATGAAGGACAAGGCTATTCAAGTAAAGGGAGAACAGGTCGGGGTCAAGATCCCATGTTGTCCCCTGTAGAGGAGCCAAGTGATGAATACGTAGATGCAATGGATGAACTTCAGAACTTGGTTCACTCAGTGTCTGAATACCTGGCGGTAAAGGAAGAGGAGATCAACAACTTTGAGTCAAAACCAATTAGAAGAAAACTCCCTGCGCTGCCAACTGATGCTAAAGTTCTGGAACCTGAACCGGAAATTGTTGAAGTGAAACCTGAAGTGAAGGAGGACAGTGCTGTTGAACAAGGCATAGCTGGAGTAAAGAACGCCATGAGCTCTCTGTTCAGTTCAATCACAGGATCAAAATCTCCAACTGAAGGAGAGGCAACCAGCACGGCTACATCACCTCAACCCCAGCAGGCAGATTCTGGCATTTCAAAGCTGCTCTCTTTAATACCCAAGTCTAAAACTGAGGCCACGGATACCTCTGGTGGGACTGCAGCAGATCAACCTACCCCTCAAGCATCACCCCAACCGGAGTCTGGGATATCAAAGCTGCTGTCTTTTATTCCCAAAAGTGGTGGTGCGTCCCCCCCAGTGGCCATAGTTCCTCCTGCATCTCAGGAGCCAACAGAGAAAAAGTTCTCCCTTCAGTCTTTCTTGCCATTTCAGTCTCCTGAACCTCCTCGGCAAACTGACACTGTGCAGGCATCATCAAATGCTGGCACTAGTGCACAAGGGGGTGCAACTCCTGCTGCCCAACCCCAGTCTGGGTTGGAATCCATGTTTGGAAGGCTCAGTCCTATGAGACTTTTTTCAAGTGCACCAACATCCCCTCAGCCGTCCCCTCAGCCGTCCCCACAGCCGTCCCCTCAGCCGTCCCCTCAGCCATCCCCTCAGCCGTCCCCTCAGCCATCAGAGCAAAGAAGTGTGTCCGCAGCAAGCAATGAATCCCAACTGGGGTATTTGAACAGATCTCCAAGTCCAAGAATTGAAGGGTCCCAAACAGAGAGACAGACATCAGGAGAGATGAGACCCGGTTCAGGAAATGGATCAGTTGAACTCCTGCCAGATACAGGAAGTGGCTCAATTGAGCTATCACTAGATACAGGAAGCGGGTCAATAGAGCTTCTACCAGAGACAGAGTCGTCTGGTGAGTTACCAGATATCCAGCAAAGAAGAAGTCCTGCAAAGTCTGAACCAAAACCTGAAAGCACTCCAGAGGAAACAGGATTCTTCAGTCCTTTCAAGAAATCTCTCTCTACCCTGATATCAACATCCCCTGAAAATGTGACCCAAACTGACCCCAAACCCGCCGAGGAGTCGTTCTTAGGCGGGAAACTCAAACTCCCTTTTTTCTCCTCTGAAAATGTTGCTCCGCCAACAGAAGGAGGCATGCTCTCTGGGATTCTCAAGTTTGCATCGGGTGAGGATGCCAATGCCCCTTCTAGAAGTCCTTCCCCCGGCCCTGCGAGGACTCCCTCTCCAAGCCGTGCTGCCCTACTTGAAAGTGTACCAAAAGCAAACACAGAAACCGGCTGGTTTTCAAACTTGTTTAAGGTAGCGCCGAATGAACCTCCTAAGGAACCTGTGAAACCTCAAACGACTCCCACAGTGGTGCTGACCAAACCAAGTGGTCAAACTGAGCAAAATCTTGAACAAATGGTCCCTGAAACCACAGAGAGCTCTATTCAAGGCACAGACCAGACAGATGTTCAATCAGAAGCAGATCCTTCGAAACATGTGGAACAAGCCAAATCAGAACCACAAGCCCCACAGGCATCAGGAATCCTTTCTGGGATATTGAAACTAGGTCAAGGAGAAGAAGCACAAGGAGGAGAAAGTCAGCCTCAACAAGGTGGGCTATTTTCTGGCCTATTTTCATCATCTTCCAACACCCCCCCTCAAACACAGCAGAGTCCTGCCCCACAACAGTCAGGGGGCCTGTTATCTGGACTGTTTAAACTTGCCTCTGACAACGTGTCTGCTCCTACAAATCAGCCACAGTCCACACAGCCAGGAGGGCAACCAGGCCAAGCTGCGTCTGCTGCTCAGCCACCGACTGGGGGACTCTTGTCCGGGTTCTTGAAAAAAGCTGCAGACACAGTAACAGGGACTCCACCTGTTCAGCCCGGTCAAGAGTCACAACCAGATGCAGCACAACATGTAGTGAAAACTGAAGGACCTGAACAAAACGTAGGTCAAGGGTCTGCTCCTCCAACACCTCCTACTCAGTCAACTGGGTTTTTTTCAGGATTGTTTAAAGTAGGTTCAACAGAAACCCTTCCAGGTCAACCTGACCAACAACAGAGACAACCTTTAGCTTCAGATCAACAACAACAACCTGGCCCAACAACAGACAAAATACCTCCAAAATCAGCTTCACCTCCCCAACCCTCTGGACTCTTTGGAGGTTTGATGAAACTCACAGAAACTGCTACCCAGCCACCAACACCATCCACACAACCAAATCAGCAACCAGGTAACATGCTGTCTGGACTGTTTAGCAAAATTGTGGAACCTAATCCTGCTCCGCCTCAGCCACAATCAGGTGCTCAAGAGCCTCACCAAAAACCAGTGCAGCAAGTACCCCCTCAACAAGGAGGCTTCCTCTCTGGTCTATTTGGAATTGGGGACTCTGCTCCTGTAAACCAAGCCCAGCATTCGCCAAACCCAACCCCCCCTTTACAAAGGCAGGGTGGCCCACCTGGACCCCAACCTAATCAGCCACCAGGCGGCAGACAAAACCTACAACGGCAAAACCAAGTCCCTCCACAACAGCAGCCCAGTAGTCCTGGCGGGATGCTTTCTGGATTTTTAAGCAAAATAACAGACGCAGGTACCCCTCAGTCCACAGTCCCAGGCCAAGCAGATCAGAGACAGGCACAAGGAGCAGGCCCTAGAACGGCACCGCAACCACAGAATCAGGGAGGCTTCCTGTCAGGGCTCTTTTCCTCAGGCCCTGCTCCTCAGCAACCACCTCCCAGTCATCCAAACCAACAGCAACCCCAACAAGGTAACAGGCAGCCTCTGCGGAGGCAAAACCAGATACCTGCACAAGCTGCATCTGCCGCACCAGAGCCCCAGCAGGGTGGTCTGCTCTCAGGGCTTTTTAATAAGCTAGCACCTACAGATAGTGCACCGCCACCTCAAACACCCGCTCAGCAGACAGGGCCTCAACAAGGAAATAAAACCAACGTTGCTGGACCGGCTCAACCTGCTGGACAGCAACCCTCGCAACCCAGTCAGCAAGGAGGATTCTTGTCTGGTCTGTTCGGCCAAACAACACCTAACCCACAGCAACAGACGGGTAAAACATCAGGTCCTGAACAAAAAGCAACCCAACAACCTAATCAAGGAGGAGGACTGCTTTCAGGTATTCTGAAGCTTGCATCTGGTGAAAACGAGGCACAGGAACAACAGTCCACTCGACCCGCTCCTGCAGGTCAACAACCTGTAAAGGCAGGGCAGAACCAAGCCCAGGCTGAATCAGGGGGATTATTCTCTGGCTTGATGAACAAAATATCTGCTGCTGTGGAACCGCCACCTCCAGCCGCTGAACAAAGGAACCTTCAAACAGCACAGCAACAGAATCAACCTCGGGCAGGACAGGGGCGACCACAGATTCAAAGAACAAAACCTGTGGAGATGCATGCCTACCATGACGCGGCAACAGAAAAGGATGTTAAAGGTCCTGCACAGAAAGGTTTCCTCTCTGGTCTTTTTAGTGCCACAGATGAACCATCATCAAAGACACAGCAGCAACCAGCGCCTCAGCCCGGGAAGGAAGAGCCAAAAGCCAGCACCTCTCCTGGTTTGTTATCCAGCATTTTCAAAACAGGCTCCGGGGACAGCAGCACTCCTGCTCCTGGGAAGGAAACTGAAAAAGGCTTTCTTGATCGTTTACTACCAAAGAGTAAGGAGGATATCACTGCAAGCGCAGCAGCAATCACAAGCACTGTCGTCACAGCTGCTTCAGCTGTTGATGCCAGCAGAGAACCTGTTCAATCTCAGGTCTGGCAAGATCCTACAATTTCACCAACCAATCGTTATCTTGACGAAATCCAACGTCTCTTGTATGGGACAGCTCACGAGTATGGTTACAAAGATCTTCTGTACAACTTTACAGAGCATGGAGTGATACCACCAGAGCTGTATGAGCACCAGTGTCTCATAGAAGCTCTCCTGTGGCAGCAGCTCAATGATTATGCCCTTGCTGAAGCACTTTCCTCTCAAGTTCGGGTTCCCCCCCAGACATTTCAAGGGCACACATCACAGACTCCCAGAGGACCTCCACTGGAGAATAACATATGGTTAAATCCTGAAATGAACATCCATAACTTTAACGTACCCTCACATCCTTGGAGGGATGCTGCTACCGAGCTTTTTGAGAACAGGAACCGCTTTTTCGAGCCGGATGAAGATCTTGTTTTGTTTGACATGACTTGCAGAGACAAGAAATCCTGGAGTAGCTGCGACCGTCTAAATGAGCTCGATGGAAAAACGAAACCTTGGATCGTCGGAGGTAACGCTCTAAATCTCTCCATGGAAAAACCGAAGACACGATTCAGTAGATGTCAGTCACTTACTGAATGCAGTGTGCAGGAATTCAGCAAAGTAGTGGAAAGCTGTGCTGTTGTTGGTAATGTGAAAAATGAAGACTTCAGTTTAAAATCAGCAACTCAGTTTTTAAAGCAACTTGCAACGAAGAAGGGTCCGGTGGATTTAACACGTGGTGCGATGGATTTGAGCAGGTTTGCAGAAGCTGCAGGGTTTGTCGATGAGGAAACGCTCTTTGAAGATTCTGAGTGGTATCAGCAGTGGCTTTCACTACTGGAGCAAGGCTTGTGGTGGCCAGCTGAAGCCGGGGACTGTGGGTATTATGTTTATACAGATGAGGAATACATTTATTCCCTTCTGACAGACAGAGCTGGAAGACACCTCTACGCCTGTGCAGCACCAGAGGATCTTCAAACTCTTGGGAATATCACTGAAAATATAGCTAACCTGCTGAAACAAAAAGAAAAAGACAAAGTGACTCTTTGTGGTTTCAAAATCCCCCTTGACACTGAAGACAAAGGGTTCTGGAGCCCAGGTCAGCAGCAGACTAAAGTAGTGCTTCCAGATGCACCTGTGGACCTGACTGCAGCTCTGCGCAAAGGGGAGAAAATAATGAACATGAATTTGGAAAGCTTCTCTCAAATGTTTCAGGAGTCCATATCTTCTCAAGTCAATCAGCCTGTTGACTTCTCCGTGTACAAGTTCAAAAAGGTGAAGGTGGACTCTGTACAGAGTAGTTACAGCTGTCAGGAGGAGCCAATGGAAGCTGCTGATTTCACTCTGAAGTCAACGAAAGGGGGACATGGAGGGCCGTACTGGAAGAATCAGGGTTTAAAGGATGCGGCTACACTTTCATCCGCTCCCTCTCAAAGCAGCCCTCGAATGCAAATCTCTCCCAACAGAAGTTATCCGATTCCTGAAATCAGGATTGATACACCGCAAGAACAGCCACAACAAAAGCCAGGCTCCATATTCTCAGCTATCGGAGGAATCACTGGAATGTCTCTTAAAACCGATCCAAGAAAAGCTAATGTAGTGACTTCACCAACAGCTGCTATATCACAAGCGGTTTCAGGCATGGTTTCAGAGACTTCAAGTATTTTAAGAAACGCTCCTGAGACCCAAACAGCATCAAAAATCCCTGTATCTGTGCAGTCAGGAAGGAAACTACCAACTCCACCAACAGCTACCAGAGTCTCTTCAGCTCCTTCTGCAGAAGCAACCTCTGTTAGGACTCCTTCTCCTACATCTATTACAAATGCACCTGTGTCTCCTGTTTCCTCGCGGAGACCTCAGCTTGCAAAGCAACCATCACAGGCAGAGAAACCCAGAGTACTACCTCCAGTAATGAAGACTACAGTCACAGGGATGTGTGACAGGAGCAGAGCCTGCAGTCCTTTGCCACAGGACCAAGCAACCTCCCCACCTGAAAAGGAACAGCCAAAACCTGTGGAGCGTACACCAAAACTACACATACTGAACGACAGCTCAACTAGATGTGATGATAGACATCTTTATAAGAGAGTTCAAAACTATGGCATGACTAATGACCCTCAAATGGGCATTAAAGTCGTAGACTTTTCTGCCAAAGTAAACGAAAGCAAGAATATCAAACAAAAACCTTCCTCAGAGCCCAGAACAGCACCTGCACAAAAAGATGAAGTTGTCGACTTCACAAGGTACAAGCTGAAAAGATCCAATCAGAATAAGCAGATGGATGCTAATGAAAACATGGACATGGCTCCTGGGACTACAGCTGTTGTAGATCTCACAAAGGAGAAAGAGGAAGAATGCCCCACCTCCGAGTATCCCACTTTGGACTCCGTGCAGCAGAGTCAGAGAGTTCAAGTTCGGAGAACCGTTTCTCAGACCAGCTTCAGCCAACACAGAAAATCCGAGTCCAGTGTGGAGATCAGAGTCAGCTATGCCTCTTCTGCGATGCATATTCAAACAGTAAAGACTTCAGTTACTACCTCTGTGACTAAGACAAGCCAAACTGATGTTACAGCCTCTGGGAGACAAGCGTCTTCCAGATCATCTCCTGCATCACCTGATCAAATACCAAAGAGGTCAGACTCCAATGTGAGAGTATCAGAGACAAGGAGCTCCCCAGTAACGCCTCCCTTTGGTGCTGCATCCAACCTTCAGGGAAGTCCCAAACAGCCAACCCTGCACTCTACACGTTCCTCACCTTTGGTAAGCCCTGTTATGAGAGAGGAAGTGAACATCCAGGGGCAGCAGCTGAATTCCTCATTGAATGCACGTCTGCAAACTCAGCAAAGCTTACCTACTGCTGCAGCTGGTTTCAGACAGCAGACTCCAGTTGAAAGCAAGAGAGCAATTCTTACACTAACCTCCAGTCAGACTCAGATGTATCAGGGGACCAGTGCTCCAGCTAACTCAGTTAAAGCTACATTAGATATGTCTTCCAAGACTATCAAGGTCCAGCAGATTCCACAAACTCCTTTGCCAGCAAAGGATCCTGTTTGTGAGGCACTGTCGCTGACAACGAGAAAACCAGTAACCTTTGAGGAGCCAGATTTAAGTCCTAATCAGCCTAATTCAATTGACTTGAGATACAGAGGATTACCACAGGAAATTCAAGTACAAAAACCCACAGAGTCTGTTTATTCACAACCTGCTGAGGAACGTAACTTTCACACTGTTACAGGATATCAGACAAAGTGCTTCGCCCCGACAGAGGAGATTGCGTCCAGTAATAAAAGAGCATTATTTCCAAGACAGCAATGTATTTTGAGCCAGTCATCTGAATCCCTTGGTAGTAGAACATCTCAGCAAGCCACAGCTCCAGCCAATACAATGAAGGCCACATTAGACATGTCTTCTAAATCCTCTGCCAAATTGAAGGAGGTGTCTCCAGAAGTCCCAAAAGATGACACCCTCAAAGGAGCTATACCCCTAACAAGAGGCAAGCCAAGTGCCCGTGAACTTGCACGAAAGGACTCTGTTGGCGTCGCACTCGTGGTTGATATTCCTCCCCAAGAGTCTCTCAGTGACATTCAGAGTGTCTCTCCTGCACAGCAGAGGTTTGAGAGTGATACTCAATCTCGCCTGCCTTCTCCTTTAAGTTACCAACAATCTCCACGAAGAAATTCTGCCGTCTTTGCAAAACCGAGTCACACGTCTCCACAGCCATCAGCCATGTCAACAAAACCAGGAACAGTTGGAGTACTCGATATGTCACCCAAGCCGATGCAAGCCAATCTGAGTAGAACAATGCCAGAACGCAAGTCCATTCAAGGGGAAGCTCTTTCTCTTACCAATAAGCCAAGTGCAAGATCAATCGCCAGAAAAAATTCTGTCGGCGTTCCTCTTGTAGTTGAATCTCTGGAATCAACGTGCGCAAAGCTACCTCAGAGCTTGATCACTGTGCAAGAGCAGCAAACCCCAGATAGAAATACTGGCCCTGTTCTGCAGCAACCACTTCCCAGCAGCATGACGGTGCATTGCTTGAGTGCACATGAAAGCAATGGAACCATCACTCAGCCTTACCCACTCTCAGCCCCTGCAAACTCTGTTAAGAGCACGTTAGATATGTCAACAAAGGCGTGTAAATCAGACAGAGTTGTGAGCTCTTCTCATCCGGTATCACTGGTGCGGGCAAAACCATCAAGCTTCACATATTCTCAGAGGAATTACGCTGGCGTTCCACTGATTGTGGAAACACACCTCTACCAAGGGCAACCCACAAGGCAACAGACGCAGGCGGAAACACAAGACATGACGCAAAAAGGATTAGTACGCAGTGCGTCAGAACAGAGAGCATCAGCACCAGCCAACGCTGTGAAA
Source organism: Notolabrus celidotus (assembly GCF_009762535.1). Classification (NCBI taxonomy): domain Eukaryota; kingdom Metazoa; phylum Chordata; class Actinopteri; order Labriformes; family Labridae; genus Notolabrus; species Notolabrus celidotus. The sequence goes on from NC_048280.1 coordinate 3,190,243, forward strand.
AGTTACCTCGACATGTCTCCAAGACCACAGCGGAGAGAATCTGACGCACCCTCTGATATCACGTTGGATGGAGTGGTATCATTGGTCAGAAACATGTCGTCTGTAAGAACGAATGGTTCTGTTGGCGTGTCGCTCGTAGTTGAGCAGCCTCCACGTGAAAACGGAAGACGGGCAATGAATGGAGTCAACACAACTGAGACACTGCACAAGCAGATATGTACCTTCCACAGTAATGAGAGCTTCTCTGGTGCAAAAACCACCTTCAAGGAAACGCATCAACAAAATAAACCAATGGACTTTTCTTCCAAAGTCAACCAAAATACGACTAAGATTACCATTTCAAGTGATAAAATGTTACCAGATGATGGGCATCCTGTGAATTTCACCAATGAAAAGGCTAAGCAAGATATATTGGCTCAAAGGCAACCTGGGAAGCAGTTTGAAAAGAAAACAGCACTGGGTATTGTCGACCTAACTGTGGATCTTCAAAATAAAACCCCAACAATCATCCATCAAGATGCCAGTGATCTTTCTGCTGCATGTGTGTCTTCTTTACTTCAGGAGAGTGTTTATCCTCAGCAGTTCTATACACCTCCTCTTACTCAGCAGGAGCTCAAAGGAGATACAGTTCCTCAGCCACAACAACATTTGGATTATCCCACTGTGGGACACTTCACCAGTCAACCTGGGACATATAGCAGAAGACAATCAGAAGCAGGATTGTCCTCCACTCCAATGAATTGTTCAGTTTCTCCTCTGGGGAATTCTGAACAGTACACACTGCCATCTCAGAATTTAGCTTCCTGTGCATCACTTGATCTTTCATCTTCTGCTCCATCACTTTACAATAACTATCAACAAGCTGCTGGTGCACATGTGGAGCAACAAAAGCCATATCAGCCGCCTTCAAACATACCTCAACTGCAAACACAAAGTTCAGTCCCGCATCAGCTTTACCGACAACCTGGCCTGGGTTGCACTTCTTCAATCGCTACGTCTCAACCATATTTTCAGAGGAAAGATTTATCTGCTCAGCAAGATTTCATCTCGAGACCTAAAATCCTTATCAAGCAGGCAACCGTGGAAAGCTACGAGAGCCCTGAGGAAAGTCCATCTGATCGTGGAACAACAACAAGTAGTGCAGAAGCATATCCGCCATTGTTGAGCCAGCAGCTGTATGATAAAACCCCAACTGTTCCCACTGTACAGTCTTCAAATGTTCAGTCCGTACCAGCTTCGAGTGTGCAGCAAGCACAGGGTCGATACAGTCCAGATCCTTCTCTGCAGATGTCTAACATACAGGCTGTGCAGAAAGATAAAATGATGGACAACTTCACAAAAGAACCCCTTCAGCTTCAAAAAGTCCCTGATCCAAGACAATCCCACACACCAGTTATACCTCAAAGGACTGTGGTTTTGACTGGACCAGAGGCAGTAGTATCACGACCCGCCACACAGCAGGACCCAATGCCTGTAAAGCAAATAGTGATTAGTCATCAGACCCAGAGCACTGGAGCTGAAGTGCAAGTACCACAACAAAAACCACCATCAGCACAAGCAGGACACAACTCTGTCCAGGGTTTGATTTCCTTGTTTAGTGGCTCACAGCCCCCAGTTGCTGTTCCTCCCCAACATACTCAGATTGGAACTCAAGTCACCCCTGCTGTCAGCCATGTTGCCGTCCCCCCTGACATGGCATTGCAATTGAAGGCAACTCCAATGCCTTGTGAGCTTTCTGTGACAACTGGCCCCACTGCCCATGTTGTTCAAATACAAGAAACAGCTGGTGTAAGCCCCCAAATGCCTGACGTGTCAACATCTGTAAGTGACCAAGCCCAACTGTCACCTGGAGTTCAAATAACTACTCTATCACCATCTGAGTCATCCAAAGATCAACCTGCAGCCCTTCCAGCAGATCTTGCTCCAGCAATATCAGTAATTACAGAGTCAGACTCCAATGTTGAAGTTTCTGTTTCAAGTGGTATTCACCCTCCAACATCCCCAATGAAATCGCCCGTGGTTCCTCCCTCTGATGAGACACCAGTGTTTGGTTTTGAGCCATCACAGGTAACATTCATCTCAGGCCCAGCAAGTGAGACATCTGAGAAAGAGTCTTCACCAGTTAAACCAGCAGAACAATCAGAAACTTTGGAGGTGACATCTAAAGCAGTTACTGGAGAGATTTCTGCCCTCACTGATACCACGGCTGCTCACGAATCAGGAATACCACAGCAGCAACTTTTGGATGAAAACAAACCAAGTGCATCACTGGAAAATGTTGACATAAACACTGGATGTGGTGAGGTCTCCACTGCAGTGCAAGTAACTAAGGAGGACATAAGCCATCCAAGGTCAATCTACATTGGCATTAATAGGCCAGAAGGACCTCCCATTGGTACAGGACTTGATCCGGGTGAGTCAACACAATATGTTAGACTACCTCACATCTTTGTCTCAGCAGCAAGTTCACCAGAAGAAGAGACAGTTGACCCTGTGTTTGATGGAAGTAGAAAGCCTGACGTGCAAGAAGTCACTGCTTCTAAAGACACCACCCCCATTGAAGGATCACTACCAGAGTGTAAGGATGCACTGTCGAGTGACATTGTTGCAGAGTCTGTCGTTTCTGAGGATGTGAGGACCACAGATATCAGCACCACTCAGACAATCACTGAATCTGAGCAGCTACCAGCTACAACAGATGAACATGACTCACAGAAAGTGCTGACAAAGATAAGTTCAGTGGAAGATATCCCTCTGAAAGCTGAAAATGAAGGAGAGGCCACTCAAGTATGTGAGCCACCACTTGAGGTTTCCTCCAAGGAGAGCGACTCAACAACACAGGACACAACACCACTTGAGGAAGTGAAGCCTCTTAGTACTCTGGTGTGCCAAGCTGAAACCACAGCTTCAGAGTCAGTACCACCAGAGGGCGTTGAAACTCCTGAAGACAAGGATAAAAAGACATCTTCAGAGCCGCTACCACCAGAGGGCGTTGAAACTCTTGAAGACATGGATAAAAAGATATCCTCAGATGTTGTGTTGCCTGAGAAAGTTGAGCCTATTGAGGAGTTGCCATCCAAAGAAGAACCTGCATCCTCTGACGTGAAACCACCAGAGGAAGTCCAACAGCCTCATGACAAACCTGAAAAGGATGTGGTCCCACCTGCACCCGAACCAAGCCCTGTCCAGTCTTCTGCAGAGGAGATCACACCCTCCAAGGAGGATACTTCAGCTGTCAAGGTTGATAAGCCTGAAACTGAACTGCATAACGAGCAACCAGCAAAAGGCTTTTTTTCTGCCTTCGGTGGCTCCACTGCAACCCCACAGCAGACACCCTCCCAGTCTGGATTATCAATGCTTGGTGGTATTCTTCCTGGCTCATCTACCAAAGACACTCCTGGCACAGGGTTGCTCTCAATGTTTGGGGGGTCTACCGCCCCAACTCCACCTGTATCCAAAGATCCATCACCACTACCTGCCGCTCCACAAGAGACTCAAGGAAAAGGCTTATTCTCTATGTTTGGTGGATCCAGTAGTCAGCCACCACCTGGTCCAAGAGGTCCAATGGGTGTGAGACCTAGAGGTCCACCACCCAAAGAACCTCCAGGCAAAGGCCTTTTCTCCATGTTTGGTTCATCTGCACCACAGCAACCACCACGTCCCAGAGGTCCTCCTGTGAATACTGCCCCACCAAGAGCACCTTCTACAGGATCTTCTATATTTGGTGGCATCCTTCCAGGTTCTGCGACAAACAAAGACGCGCCTGGTTCAGGTTTGTTTTCTAAGTTTGGAGGTCTTGGTTCCCAACCTCAAACTGGACCAAGAGTACCCACACCAGGACCAACAGGGCCGAGAGGTCCAGAGCCCTCTGGTAAAGGACTACTGTCCATGTTTGGTGGACAGAATCAGCAGGCAACCGAATCACAACCTGCAGCCTCTAAGCCGGCTGAATCAGAGGGTATTTTCAAAGTGCCCTCTGTGTTTTCACTCGGCGGAAGTTCAGATAGCAACAAACCTAAATCTGGATTTGGCCTATTTGGAATGTCTTTCATGGAGGAAACCAAGACAGAGCCAGAAACAACTGCTCCAGTTGTCCAAAAGGAGGAGACCCCCTCAGAGGAAATGAAAACCCCAGACACAAAAGACTTGCCGAAAGAAGCTGAGGCCGGGGAAAATGCACCTGCTGGACCTCTTTCTGCTGCTCCTGTATCAGATTCACATTTGGAGTCAGAAAAAACAGATAAACAAACTATCAATGAAGACAGTGCTGAAAATGTTGATGCTTCTGTTGGGGACACAACGAAAATGACTGCTAATGAACTAGAGAAAGAGACACCAGCTGACCAACAAGCTGTAAAATGTGAGACTGAGGAGAGTTTAGATACCCCAAAAGAGTTCAAAGAAGAGAAAGATATCATAGAGTCTGAGAGAGAGGTTACTGTATCAGAAACAGAACACGTAGACATCAAGAGCACAGATGTTGAAAGTGAAACTGCTGCCAATGAAATCCCCTCAGAAAAAACGGATGATGCGCAGATGCCACAAAGTGTGATGGATCATACAGAGGAAACCAAAGAGCCAGATGTGGCTGTAGCAGAACACGTGAAAGATGTTGTGGAAGAAGATACCACAACTCCAGCTGAGGAGCCTCTGAAAGTTGCTGCAGAGGAACAAACTGCAGTTGGAGAAAAATCAACTGAGGAGCCTTTGAAAGTCGATGCTGAAGTTGAAGATGTGAAGAAATCAACTGATGAGCCTTCAGGAGTTGCAGGTGAAGATCAACCAGCACTCACAGATGAGAAAGTAGTAACTGAGGAGCCTTTGACAGCTGCTGGTGTTGAACAAGCAGTCTCTCCTGATGTGGAAAAAACTACTGAAGAGGCCATTGTTGCTGATTCTGTGGTAGAAGTTGCAGAGAAGCCTATTGCAGAATCCTTGACGAGTGCAGTTACAACAGAGACTAATTTAGAATCAGAAAAAACTGTTGAAGCAGAACTGAAAGCTGCATCTGATGAGACTGCAAAGGAGACTACAGTAGAACCCAGTAAAGAACCTTCAGATGAATTACAGAAACCTTTGGAGAGCACTGACTCTGTTGCAGCGGTCACAACAACAGATGAAGAAAAATGTGTCCCACCAGAAACTGTGCCATCTCAATCTCCACCACTGGGGCCTGCTAGTCCGCCACCACAACAACAGCCTAGTCCAGGTATGGTTAGACCACAAGGACCTCCAGGACAAAGAATGGGTGCACCACGGATGGGAGGACCACGGATGGGTGGCCCAAGAATGGCAGGACCAAGAATGGCTGGACCAAGAATGGCCGGACCAAGACAAGCAGGGCCACAAAAGCCCCCAGAACCAGCTCCGTTTTCTGGCTTTATGTCGATGTTTTCTACCCCAGCTGCTCCGAGTAAAACATCATCTGTTGGTGGATTCTTTTCAAGCTCACCTGGTTCACTTTTTGGATCATCCCCAGCTCCTCGTCAGCCACAACAGCCACGACAACAACAGCCACGCCAACAACAACCACAACCACAACAGAAGACCTCATTCTTCGGACTTCCCAGCAGCATTGGTGGAGATGCCCTCACCAGTGACCTGTTTGGTATTTTCAAAGGTCCTGAAGCAACCAAACCTGAGGAGCACTCTGTCACAGAGTCTGAGCAAGGGGATCCTTCTGAAAAGGTAAAAGTCTCTGAGAGTACTGAAAAGATAGAAACAGAGAAGACAGCTGTATCTGAAGATGGACGTGTTGTTAATACAGAGGACTCTGAGATCCCTGAGAAGGGACTTGTGGAGGAGGCAGAACGACCTGACAAAACAGAGGCAGAAGAAGAATCCCTCACTGAGTCTACCACTAAAACTGCCCCCTCTGAGGAAGAAGCAGTGAAAGATGAGCACACAGAGCATGTAGAGGAGCAAGGTTCTGCTGTTCCTGACAAAGCAGAGCCACCCCCAGCTCCTGAAGCCAAGGGCATGTTTGACTTACCGGGCTTAAGTGCCACTAAATTTGGTTTCATGTCTGTAGCCTCTGAAGGTACATCATCAATTGGATCCCTGTTCTCCTCTTCTCCATCTCCAGCCACTACAGCTAAGGCGCCGCAGCCACAGCAGACAGAAGGTGGTCTCTTTTCAGGTTTTAAAAACCTCTCAGCTGGTATTTTCCAGGATGAAAAGCCAACAGGAAAGGATGAACCGCCATCTGCTCCATCTATGTTTGGGATGAAACTTGGCTCAATGTTTGGTAACGCCGAAACCCCCAAAGCGGAAACCCCTCCTCCAGTGGTCACAGCTGAACCCCTGCCTCAAACTCCCAAACCTGCAGAAGACTTATGTGAGCCAGAGCCAGATGAACCTTCCCCGGGTTCGGACGAAACTGGAAGTGCAGACGCTAGCGATACAGAAGGACCGACAGAGACTTCCAAAACTGGAAGTTGTGACACTTTAGCACAGCAGTCTGGCCTCCCCTCTCATTCGGTGTCCCTTGCAGAAGATTTAGAAAAACCCCAGTTAAAGATCACGTCATGTGAGGTAGATAAGACTGAGGAAACTCCTGACACTGTCAATGCAGAGCAACCAAAGGACCTGCTGTCGACGCAAGAAGCAAAAAGGCTAGTAGAATTTGCATGATGAATGGCATGGTCATTTATCATGCTAGAAACAAGAATGTACCCCCTTACCTCTCCTTCTTGCTCCATATAGACTTCCTTTTGGACCACAGTAGTTGATGTTGTGTTTGTGTGTTTTTCCAACCCCCATCACACCTGGGGAATTTGGGGGGGATTTAGACATGTTAAAGGGGTATTTATTGTTGTTTTTAAATTAAGTTGTATGAGGTACTTGTCACTGGTAAGTGTGTTAACCACAGGGGATCCGGGTCAGCTCAGCGCCTTCGTTCAGAAAGTGACTGGAGTGCCGGCACAGAAGCTAGGCTCTGACCCAAACACTAATGTCGGTGCAAGTGTGCGCCCTTTTGGAAATGTTTCAGTGCTTTACTTTGCTGTCAGACACAGACATGGACTTGATGCTTACGTGTTCTTCCACCTGCAGTTTCCTGATCGGACTCTATGATGTACGAATCACGGATACATTGTGAATTTTATAAATGCTGAACAATATCAGGCAGATTCTTCCATTCGTTTCTCCCGGTTTTCTGATTTAACTTCTAAAAATTGAAGAAAGTGGGTAAAAAACAACGGCAGAGAACTCTTTTTTATTATATGTTTTATATAAGCTGAAGAGAGACAGGAAACATGAGGAGTAGAGAGTGGGGGGAGACATGCAGGAAATAGTCTCGTCCAGAAGTCAAACCGGCGACCTCTGCGATGAGGACTGTAGCCTCTGTATGTGGGGCGCTTAAACTGCTAGGCCACCACAACCCCCGTGGCAGAGAACTCTTGATGCTGACATACGGCAGACTGCTGCCATATATCAGCCGCTGATTACCTCTGATTCAGAACGGTCTTGAAGGACTGTTGGTACCAAGTCCCACTCAGGACATCAGGAGCTCTCTAGGCTTAGTGTTGCACCACCTGCACCACCAGGTTACTTGGGATCTCTCTTGCCCTTTCACTGGGCACAGAAGTCTCCCCCTCTCTTCCTTCAGGTCACCGAGTCCTGTTCTTCTTCTGTAAACTTTGGCAAAGTAAAGCTCTTAAAAATGTACAGATATTGGTGTTTGGGTTGAAGTTGGTTAAAAAGTGGCTGAATTACGTAGAGATGATCCTGTTTGTTGTGGTGGATAGCTTAGCTTCTTACTCAGTATTGCAGACAGTTTCTTAACAAAGAGGCTGAGCTGACTTTTGAGCAGACCTCTAAAAGAAATGGAACTGTCCCTTTAAGATTCGGTTGCACCAAACTGTATAAGGGTTGCATATCCACAAATCCAAAGGAAGCTCATAGGGATGTGGAGATGCACTGGGGCAGTTTTTTCCAACAGCACCACAGAGGTAACCATGTGAGAGAGTGATGGAAGAACAATAAAGAAAGAAATTAGGCTCTTTGAATTAGTTTTCCTCTTTTGAGGTATGTATAAAGCTCCTCCTCCCTCTGTCCCCTGCACTTCCCTGAATCACTCTCCAGCCCCCGGCCAATCCGCTTATATGAAATGAACTCTGATAGATTTATGATGGCGTTGCAGTGCAGACTGTGGAAGCAGGCTTTGGACACCGGGATGAAAGAACCCGTGAGGAGTATCTTGGCCCACACCCAGCGTAAAGTAAATTATGACGGTTAAAGACCGGAGCCACTTAACTTGTTAGCAGTCTCAATCAGCGAACAGACACACAGTGCTCTCCTGTTCAGTCTGCCACTTAAGATTTTTATCAGGCAGGTTAAGTGCATCCCATTGCTCTCACAGAGTTTTTAACCTTTCAGTTTCAATCTTGTTAAAAGAATTGCGACGATGTGCATCATTATATGGTACATGCATGAGAAGGCCTGTTAAATGTGATGCAGACGTTCTGCAGGTGAATTAAAAAGAGGATTCTGTATTTCTGCCTTCAACCTACAGAATTAAAGCCCATGTTTTGGAAATGTGGGGATGTTATAGTACTAAATCAGGATGCAGTTATTAGACAGATCTCCTTCTTGTAGCTTAGTGTGGTGAACCCTGTTTGTCTTCTTTGTTTGGTGCCACCGTCTCCCCTTAATCTGAGCTCCTTTTACCTCCAGTCCAACCTCCAGTTCCTTTTTAAACATGAATTGAATTGTTTTATTCTACACCAAAGTTTGGAAATACCACTTAAATTCAAAGTGGTGATTTCCTAATTTCAAAACGTTGGAATAAAACCATTTGATTCTAAAGTCCTTTGACTGGATGTGAGCCCGCACCATATTCTTAATCTCAATCTCATTCTCCAACAGTCCACCAGACAGCAGCCGCTTCGACTCGTCCGGCAACCTCAGCCCAGTCAGCTCCCAGCTCAGCTCGGAGCCCGAGGAGCGCAGAGACCCAGAGACCGGCTCCACCAGCACACCTCGCCCTCCAATCAGGAGCCAGCCGTCGACCTGGGATGAGGAAGAAGAGGAGGAGGAAGTCGAGAAAGAGCGGCATCCATTACCAGAGCCTGGTTCCAACAAGGATTTGAAGGACTCCTCGGTCATCTTGCCTAAACCAGTCTTGGAAAGTTTTGATAACAAAACTCAAAACAAAATCTGGTGAGTGAAATTAGGAGATCCAGCTGTAAAGGATTTAAAGGTGACATATCATGCTTTTTTCATCAACATATATTGGTCTAAGAGGTCCCCAAAACATGTCTTTAAAGTTTATGCTCAAAAAAACACTTTGAAATCAGATTTTGGTCTGCCTGAAAAGCCCTCTTCTTCAGTCCTCCTCAGAAAAGTCTGTTTTCTCTCTGACCACGCCCCCTCAGGAAGTGGATGTGGCCTCGGCTGTCCAGCACATTGATCTAATGTTTACATGTTGGCTGAATATACACGGCTGCTCAGAGATCACGTTACTTCAACCCTCTGAATCTGATCCAGAATCTGATCCTGACGGAGAGGCGCCTGTAGCAGGACCTTTCTGAACCATTGGTCACAGATTTAGTGTTTCTTGTTGTTTTATTTATCAGTATGTCGACGTGTGTCTTGGTACACAGCTACAGCTACGACATGTAGCTATGTGGCTATGCTAAGTAGCGCTAGCACGGAAAACATAATTAATGAAACACAAAAATATTTCACATCTTTCTTAAAATATATTTTTTTTAAATTTAAACTTGTTTTTTGCATTCCTTAATTTTTTCTGTTGGTTTTATAAAATGTATTTTGCATTTTAAATATTCAATTATTTTTTTAATGATTTTTTGGGGGGAGTATGACATATTATTATTGCTTCATGAAAAATATTTCAAATTGTTGAATTTTTTTTATTTATTTAGGAAAAATGTTTGTGTTTAAATACATTTATTATGTTAAGCATTTTTTCTTTATTCATACATTTTTTTTCCCCTTCATTTTTATGACATCTTTTTTGCATTTAATATATTTCAGTATTCTTTTAACATTTTTAAACGGTTCATGACACATTAATTTGCTTCACAAAATGTTACAAATTGTTTGCCGATTTTTTCATTCAGGGAATATTTTTGTGTTTAAATATTTTTTTCTTGTTTTGTATCAAATAATTTTTGCTTTGTTAAATTTTCTTGCATATTTAAAAAAAATGTATTTTGGTTTTAGTGAAATATTTTGAAAATCACAGAATTATTTAACATTTTTTAATATTTTTTTGTTTTGTTCTTTTTGCATTTTGTAAGACTTTTTCAGGCTTTGTTTGATATATGATTTATGTTCTAGTGAAATGTTTTTAGAGTTCACCAAATCTTCTTTTTGGGGCCATGAAATATTTGAGCATTTGACTTGAGGGAAATCAGTTTGATAAAAAACTCACAGACTTAAAATGTTGTTGGAACAGGCCTCAGGGATGGACTGTAGCTTCAATTGTTATCATGAAAGAACATTGATGATAACAGCAAATAAACCCAGTCTCAGTCCACAGTGTTGTTTTAAGTCTGACCACAAAAACACAAACTTTTCCTTTCACTGAGAGATTGACATGATTGATTTTTAATCTCTTTGTCCTTCTGGGATTATTTATCTGTACTCTGTCTTCCTCAGTTTCTTTGAAGACGGCCCTCTGCCCTGCTCTCCGGCTAGAGTCCGCTGGCTGAAAGCATACAACAAAGTGAGAGTGAAGCTCCTTGAGGTAAAGCGATTCATTCTCTTCTCCTACTCCAACCTCTCGCTCTCTCTATTTGTCTGTTTCTCCTTCTTTACAGTCACAAACATGCACACATCCATCACTTACACAGCCTTGTATACAGTGTATTGAGGCATTACAGAATCCCAGTCCTTCTCTCTGAAGGAAGTCAAATCAAATCAGCAGAGTCACATACATTAATCCATGCACGCACACACACATCTCTCTCTCTCTCTCTGCTCCTCTCTCTGCTCCTCTGTGGGCTGGTTGAGTTTCCAGTCATGCTTCTGCAATTTGCAACAATTTTGTGCTCCTTAAGTATTTCCACTTTGATCTGGAAAAACCTCTCTGTGGCGTGGGCTCCTTGAGTTTTATGATGTGGAACTACGACTTCAGAGAGAGCCACTTGGGTGTGATTGACAGTTTGAGAGTCATGTGGAGGTTTGTGTGGGACAAAGAGGAAAAGCAGGGTCGAAATCCTTGCATGCACGCATCTGTGTGTACTCGCAATCTGTGGCTTTGACTTGCATTCATCCCTTTGATGCTTTTTTTAACCACTCCCTAGCTACTACCTTTAAAGCTTCCACTCGTACCCTTCATTTTAACCCCACATCCTCCTGACAATGAATTTATTTATGATCAGTGTTTTGCCCCAAGATGAGAGATGAGTGTTGCCCCCTCTGCCCCTCACCTCCAGTTGTTCAAAAGTGAAGCTGCATTATGTGCTGGTGATATATGGTGACAAAACAGTCGGACCAGTGCTGCAAAAATTGACCGTTCAGTGCAGGAGCTCGTATTTATCAACAGAGCAGTTAATCTTGATAGCACATAGCATCTTTTTAGCATCACATAACTGTAAATAAAACTAAACTTCTCCAATAAATGAAGACGTGCACATCAATCATCATGATGAGAGCGATCTGCCGTGTGTGGTTCCATGTTTTAAAGATGACCAAAGGCTGCACACAGGTGACAACCCCTCCTCCCCCGCTGCTGTTGGCCCCTTCAGCCCACATCTGAGGGAGTAATTAGTTCATCAGGTCCTGTTTTCCTCATCAGGGATAGATAATGTCTTAAAATACCGCCTCTGATCTTTCCCAAGAAACAAAGAGGTCTGTCTGGAAGAGATCACCCACCTTTCCCCGCTAATCACCGGAGCATTCTGCTGTTTGATGCTCGATAGGATGCACTCTCAGGAGGGCTGTGTGTGTGTGTGTGTGTGTGTGTGTGAGAGCATTGTGTTACTGTACAGCAGCTCTTTCAGTGTGGTGATCCAGTGGAGCTGATTAGAGTGATGTTGCAGGTCAGAGTCTGTTTGAGTTAGAGCATTAATGATCAATCAGCAGAGAGAGAATGTGAGCGAGACGACAGAGGACTAAATGTTATTATAACAGCTTTAAATACGAGCGAGGCTGACTAATGAGAGGAAACAGAGCTCACATGTTTCCTCACTGTGCTGAAGTATTTACTGTATTTATTGATTTATTTATTACATTAATCTCTTCACAATAACACAAATATCTACCCTTCGTTACCCTTTAATTTTCAAAACAAGCATCTTTCTTTGTATGTAAACATTTTATTTCCGGTTAAATTAATTTGTCTCACTCATCATGTAATTAACATTTTCATTTAATTATTTTATTTTATTTATTGATTTTCATTTACACATTTCTCATTATTATTATTATTATTATTATTATTATTATTATTATTATTTATTTTATTTTTTTAAATTACTTGTATCATTTTAATAATCACTATGATCTAAATTGTGTTATTATTATTACAATTATAATAATAATAATAATAATAATAATAATAATTATCCATCCATCCATCCATCCATTTTCTTCCGCTTATCCGGGGTCGGGTCGCGGGGGTAGCAGTCCAAGCAAATTGACCCAGACATCCCTCTCCCCGGCGACACTTTCCAGCTCCTCCTGGGGAATCCAGAGGCGTTCCCAGACCAGGCGGGAGATATAATCCCTCCACCTGCGTTCTGGGTGTACCCCGGGGCCTTCTCCCAGTTGGACGTGCCCGGAACACCTCTAAAGGGAGGCGTCCGGGAGGCATCCTTATCAGATGCCCGAACCACCTCAGCTGACTCCTTTCGACACAGAGGAGCAGCGGCTCTACTCCGAGCTCCCTCCGGATGTCCGAGCTCCTGACCCTATCTCTAAGGCCGAGCCTAGACACCCTTCGCAGGAAACTCATTTCAGCCGCTTGTATCCGCGATCTTATCCTTTTGATCATGACCCACAGCTCATGACCGTAGGTGAGGGTTGGAACGTAGACCGACTGGTAAATCGAAAGCTTTACCTTCCGGCTCAGCTCCCTCTTCACCACAATGGTCCGATACAACGTCCGCATCACTGCTGACGCCGCACCAATCCGCCTGTGGATCTCCCGCTCCATTTTACCCCCACTCGCGAACAAGACCCCGAGATACTTAAACTCCCCCACTTGGAGCAAAGTCTCACTCCCCACCGAGAGAGAGCAATCCACTGTTTTCCGGCAGAGAACCATGGCCTCAGACTTGGAGGTGCTAACTCTCATCCCGGCCGCTTCGCACTCAGCTGCAAACCGCCCCAATGCCCGCTGGAGGTCCCCGCTCGAGGAAGCCAACAGAACCACATCGTCTGCAAAAAGCAGAGATGAGATTCCAAGCTCCCCGAACTGGAGACCCTCCTCCCCCCGGCTGCGCCTTGAGATCCTGTCCATATAATAATAATAATTATTATTATTATAATTATTACCCTTAATATTATTGTTCTGATAAGAATACTAATAATAATATTAATAATAGGAATGATTATGTATTATTTATTATTATTAATATTACTATGTTTAATACTATATTTATCTTATAATTATTAAAATTACTTTTATTGTTATTGTAATTTTTATTATCATTATTATTGGGTTTTTTTTTTTTATTACTTGTATCATTTTAATAATCACTATGATCTAAATTGTGTTATTATTATTATTACTATCATAATGATTATTATAACCATTATTATTAATATTATTATTATTGTAATTATTACCCTTAATATTATTGTTCTAATGACAATACTAATAATAATACTAATAATAAGAATGATTATGTATTTATCATTATTAATATTACTATGTCTAATATTATATTGATCTTATAATTATTAAAATTACTTTTATTATTATTGTAACTTTTATTCTAATTATTATTATTATTATTATTATTATTTGATATTATTAACATTTTTAAAATTATTATTATTTTGTCTTTCCAACCTTTATCACTTTCCGGTCTTGTTTTATCCCCTCTCTGGGTGTCAGCTGGTTTCGGTGGATTATAGGGGATGTACATGTGTGTGTGTTTGTACATGTACTCACTTGTACTCATCATTTTTAACTGACAATATTTCAGAAATGGAATAAAGTTCAGATCTAATATTTATACATATATAGTTGTATGTACATCTGACTATAAACATCACAGTTACAAAGTTTTTGTTGATTTGGGTTACCAGAGGCTGTAAACCTTTTTAAAAAGTCTTGTTGTGAACCAGCATTATGAATCACATCCTGTTTAACCCTCTTACAATCATCACAAGTATTATATATTTTTCTAATAAAAAGCCAGAAGAAAGATGTTCTGCACTGTGACAGAAATCCTATTTCAAATCCAGTGTTTAAAAACGAGGCATCATGAGTCCTGTGTGAGTTTTTCATGTGTAGGAATCTCTCCACACCTCTGATGGGAAGTTTCCAAATGAAATAATCATAAATTGAATCCCAGTGTGAGAGTTAGTGAAGTTTAAAACGGAGGAGGATTGATCTGTGTTTGCCTCTGGTCAGCGTTCATCCCCAGGAGGACCAAAATAGTCCCTTTGTCCCTTTACCATGGCAACCGTGTGACATTTCTATGGAAACACAGCCTTACATTTGTTTATGATTTGGGTGCCTCAGAAGCAGCTGGTGGTCAGTGTGTGTGTGCTGACACAGAGTCGCTTCAATAACATGATGGAACTCTGAATCTACTTGTGCTCAGCTCAGAAAAAACACCGTCAGGTGATCGTGTTCGGTCCCACTGCACCGATACGAGCTCACCACACATCCACATCCTCTTCTATTCTCAGTTCAAAGCTGCTCCGTCAGCTCTGTCCTCATTATGTTGTAAACAAAACAAAAAAACAAGTTAAGATCTTCTATTTAACACGACGGGATGTCTCACTCCGCTCTTTGAAGCTGAGGCACAAAAACAGCAGAAATAAAAACGAGCAGGAAACAGATATCTCACAAAAACAACAATACCAGAAAACATCCTGTTGGATTTCTCACCTAAAGCTGCCAGATGCTCAAAACTGATAAGGTCCCATGTTTGGTGAAGGAAGAAAGGACTTACTCATATCATAACCTCCACATGAAGCATGTGGGTCTCATTTAATACAGCTGTTGATTCAGCTCCAGGTCAAACTTGAAGGGGCTCAGGAGTCCCTGCTTGTTATGGAGCTGTTCAATGTTGCTTCTGATCATACAGCAATTATTACAAAGACGTGGGAGGAGGAGATTGAAAGTACAGGCGATGAATGGCAATTCATGAATGTTGTTAAAGGTGACATATCATGCAAAATGGACTTTTTAATGGTTCTCTACCTGAAATATGTGTCCCTGTCTACAAACCCCCCGAGAATAAAAAAATCCATTCTGCCCCTGTTCTGATTTCTACACCTTTCTGTAAATGTGTGCTGAAACCAGCCGTTTCAGTTTTCAGTGTTTTTCATACGTCACAACTCACAACACTCAACCCCTCCTCTGTTTTTCATTCCATGCACACGTGTGCTAACAAGGAGCTTAGGAGGGAGGCATGCTAGTTGTAGGCTGTCTTAATAAACACAAAGGTCGGTTTTACTCCCCACGTCTGCAGATTTGAAGATCTAGAGGATGATTTTTATTTGTCATGGAAAAGTGCTAGCGCTAGTTAGCATAGCCACATAGCTACATAGCTACATGTTCGTAGCTGTGTACCAAGACACACGTTTACATACTGATAAATAAAACAACAAGAAACACTAAATCTGTGACCAATCCTTCAGAAAGGTCCTGCTGCAGGTGCCTCTCTGTCAGGATCAGATTCTGGATCAGATTCAGAGGGTTGAAGTAACGCGGGTCTGTGAGCAGCCAACATGTAAACATTAGATCAATGTGCTGGACAGCCGAGGCCACATCCACTTCCTGAGGGGGCGTGGTCAGAGAGCTCATTCTAATTTAAAGGCACAGACACAGAAAACAGACTGTTCTGAGCAGGGCTGAAAAAGAGGGGTTTACAGGCAGACCAAAATCTGATTTCAAAGTGTTTTTTTGAGAAACTTTAAAGACATGTTTTGGGGACCTCTTAGACCAATATATATTGATGAAAAAGAGCATAGTATGTCACCTTTAATTCAGAGATACGATGCTGCCAAGTGGACCAATCACAGGGCTTGTTCATGTCGTTTCAAAGCTTAGTTACATTTTCGTCCCCTGTTTGATTCATGCTGCGGTTTCATTTCCCTTCATTAAAAAAAAACAACATTTGTCTGAGAGTCGTTTGGACAGAAGCGGAGCGATGTGAGCTGGAGCTGAGAGAGAGGAGGAGGAGGAGGATACCGTGGGATATTACAGATGACCCGAGGAGCGGAGCGGTGTCTCATCTTCTCCTCAAGGCAAAAAAAAGCTGTCTGCAGGCGGAATCATTTACATGAAGACTGCAGAGGAGAGAATGAGAGGGATGAAGGGATGCATCAAAACTCAGACAGACTATCATCAGAGCGTGATGTGTGGGGCCGCTGCCTTTGAATCAACACGGTTTCAGACAATGCAGATCATCTGTGTGCTTTGAAAAAGTTTTACAGTCAGAGCAACAAAGCAGGACTCGTCTCTGTCATCCTTTCATCCTTGATGCTTCAGTGACAGGAGAGTTTTAGAGTTTTAAAGTGCTTCATCTCCACCTGCGTCTTTCTTTATGACATTTAGTTGACAGTCTGCGGTTGTGTTGCTTCTTCAGGAACAGAGACGGAAAATTGTGAGATTAAATTGGATTTAAAAAGAGTAAGATTTGACAAAATACATGCTAGAAACATGTCAAACACTTGTCTGCTGTGTATGCTCAGTATGTTTCAAAACCTTAGAGGCATAGTTGGTGTTTGGAGGGTGGTTGTTTGAGCTACTGGTCAAAAGTAAGAAGGTGTGATAAATAGAAAATAGAAATTTCCCTACTGATTTCAGATCAAACTTTTTATTTCACTTCATCTGCTGTGCATTCCTTCTCTGGTCACAACTCAGCATTTCTAATGAAGGGGTTCTTTACACAGTGATATCAGCATGTCAATTTGTTTATATTCACTACTGAGGCTACAAAACATAATAAAAAAGACATATCAGCTTGATAGTTTTTCACTTCCAGCAGCTCTACCTCTGTTTCAGGACAGCTAAATCAACAATTTACTATGGAATGCAGATTTGGTTTTAAAGTTTAATTTAACCCCCACCCTGCAGTGTCATGCCCTTATATGGGCATGTAAGGGGCGTATATAAGATAAGCTAAGATACTCCTTTAGTCGTCCTGCAACTGGGAAATTCATGGAGTTACAGCAGCAAACAAAAAGGTGTACAGTACAAGAATTTAACAAGAATATATATAGGGAAAAAAATGTCCATCAAAGACGACAGCTTGGCCATAATCCTCCTGTCAGCCACCACCTCCACAGGGTCCAGGACTGAGCTGGCCTTCTTCATCAGTGTGTTCAGTCTTTCTCTCCTGTATCCTGTCCGCCCACAGCAGGTGAAATCCTTCCAATGTGGCGTTCGTGTCCGGTGTTAGCTCTGTTAGCATGATGCTACTCTGCCAGTATTCCCTCTGGTGCTGGGTTAGCTCGTCCACCTTATCGTAGATAGATCTTACATTCCCCATAACGGTGGGTGGAAGGACAGGTCCATGTCGTCCCTTCCTAGCTTGCACCTCAGTACCAGCACGTCATCCTTGCCTCCTTCTCCTCAGCTCGCAGGGAACATCGGGCCTAGCATCGTTTAGCATCGACATGCTACGGGCTGCTAACAGCTGATCCCGTATGTAAACAATGCGACCATGGTTACACGCAGGATCTCCGGACACACACAGGAACAGAAATAGTGAAAACACCACTGCAAACGTAGCCAGTTTGGTGTCCATGGCCAACAAATGAGTTATTGAAAGTCATGACAGGCTCCAAATACAGAGAGAACTAAACAGATATGAAAAAAAGTCAACAAAAGAACAACAAAGAGAGAGCTGCTGTGGCCACCATTGGCCACCCCCTGGCTCCGCCCCTGCTTCCAGCAGCTCGGCCTCTGTTTCAGGACAGCTAAATCAACAATTTACTATGGGATGCAGATTTGGTTTAAAGTTTAATTTGCGCAACCCCGCCCTGCAGTGTCATGCCCTTATATGGGCATGTAAGGGGCGTATATCTATGCTAACTAGGAACATCGAGCACAAGCTTCAAACTCACGTGGGCATGGCGTTCATCAGTTTAAGAACTCAGGTGAAAACAATTCTGTGGTTTAACCAAGCAGCAGCTTTCCGGTCTTCAGAAATGAAGCTGATGCAGAAGTGCTAAAAACCTGCAGTTCCTTGAGTGTCCACCTTGAGGCTGGATGCAAAAGCCTTGTAGCAACATGCTTTCCAAGAAGCCGATCGTTACACCCAAATAAACATGTTTACCGCCTGGTTCTTAAAGGTGCAGGTGTGTAAGCTCCCTGGGTTGAGAGCTTGCACTCCTGCACCACCAGGTAACTGAGGATCTCTCTTGTCAGCACAGAAGTTTCTCTCCTCTCTCATTCTGAGTCTGTCCCTCAGTTTACAAAGGTGTCCTCTCGTTGTTGCTGTCAGAATCACTCATGTCTTAGTTTTCTCTCTTTTAAAACCTACAGATCCAAACAGCTGATCCGTGTGTCGCATCTGAGGAAAAAATTAACAAGCTTTCAGACGGCAAAGTGAAGCCCTGAAAACCTCCAAATAGAGCGTTTAAAGAGAGGAGGGTGATATATTCCTCTAAGCTTAATTACTCCAGCAGCTCACCATGATCCTCTTTGGTGCAGATTGAACTTTTCAAAGAACTTATTTCTTTCTAAGCTGTTACTAATAACTGAAGGATTACAAGTTAAACCATAAATCAGGCTCCTTTGTCGTCTCATGACAAACTTGTCAAACTGATAAACTTCTCTAAACTCTGAACAACAACGAGGTTCTGTTTCAATGACAGACAGATTCAGCATCATGTGTCATTGTAGAACAAGTCAGGGTTGATTTGGACTCGTTGGGTGCAGCGTGTGCTACTCATGCTCTCCTGCCCTTGAAATAACATCACAGCATCTGACACACATTCACACATGCAACCAAAGAAAGGCTGCAGGGACCAGTGAGACTTCAAAACCAGCATCAGAGGAGAAGAGGGGCAGAGAGAGAGAGAGAGAGGGAGATGATTGTGAGGGGGGAGAAGAGAAGTAGAGGAGAGCAGAGGGAGAGCTGGAGCAGCAGGAGCAGATCCTGACCCCCCTGAGGAGACACGGAGCCCTCAGGAGGTTGTTACAGTCACAATACAGAGCCAGATTGAAAAGCTGACTCACAAGCTTCTGAAGTCTCACAACCTCACAACAGGTACAGAATTAATCTTACACTGTAACAGAGGAACAATCTGTTGCATTCGCCCGACAGCCAAACTCATTACATCGGACTCTGAGTTAAAAAGAAACGCTGGAAACAGTGAGGCAGGAGAGCTGAGTCTTCATCTGTCCTCAATCAAAGTATGCAGTTTAAACATTCTGTATTTTAAGCTACAAGGACAGAGTCATATTTCTGACATATTGATAATAAACTTCTTCTTAGTTTTTTTTTATGTTTAATCGATAATGGATCGTTGTTACGGATGTGAGATGATGTGAGACGATATGAGACAAGACTAGACGAGATGACACAAAATGAGACGATCCGAGACGATACTATATGAGAGGAGACAAGACGAGAGATGTAAGACGATACGAGGCAAGATGATGCAAGACAAGAGGTATATATGAGAGGAGATGAGATTATACAAGTCAAAATGAGACTAGACGATGGGAGACAATTTGAGAAGAGATGAGATGATTCAAACGCTCCAACAACCTTACTTGTTGGATGGTGTGTATCTGTGTTGAAGGTTAATTAGATAAAGTTATGAAGTCGTCAAGATAGGAAATATGCTGGGCAATAAAAGGAGACACTCCTTGTTGACAAAAAAAACATTTAAAGCATTTTAAGAACACACGTGGTGAATCACATTATGACAGAAACAGTAGCTAGCTCTCCTACGTGGTCGTTTGCTGTCCATGCTTGTGATGGATCTTCTGTTGTAAGTAGAAGTCTGTACCTTATATCCTCTTTAAACACTGCAGGGTGCCGCTTGGGATGAACCAGGTTACTTTGACCTCACGCTCCCTGATATCTCAGCAACGCCTGGAGAAACCACTGATGACTTCATACTGTGTCAGTTTAAATTTGATCTGCATGAAAGAACGACTACATCCTTTATCAACTGGAGGAAAAGTCTTCTTGCTCCACTCTCATGAAGCATGCACTGCAAAAAAAACACACACAGGTTCGCTGGTTTTGGTGCCTACTGTCGTGCACACTGCAGGCCTCCTTGTGTCTAAATGTCATTGAAAGTGAGGGAAACGTCAAAGTCCTTTAGGGTATAGATAAAGTTTTGGATTGAATTGAATTCTTCAGGAAAGAAGGATTGGTCAACAAATTGACTTCATGAACTTACAACACCATCCATCCATCCATCCATCCATCTTCTTCCGCTTATCCGGGTCCGGGTCGCGGGGGCAGCAGTCTCAGCAGGGAAGCCCAGACACTCCTCTCCCCGGCCACTTCCACCAGCTCTTCTGGGAGGATACCGAGGCGCTCCCAGGCCAGCTGAAAGACATAGTCTCGCCAGCGTGTCCTGGGTCTTCCCCGTGGCCTCCTCCCAGTCGGACATGCCCGAAACACCTCCCCAGGGAGACGCCCGGGAGGCATCCTAACCAGATGCCCGAACCACCTCATCTGGCTCCTCTCGACCCGGAGGAGCAGCGGCTCTACTTTGAGCCTCTCCCGGATGTCTGAGCTCCTGACCCTATCTCTAAGGCTGAGCCCAGACACCCTGCGGAGAAAGCCCATTTCGGCCGCTTGTATTCGCGATCTCGTTCTTTCGGTCACTACCCACAGCTCGTGACCATAGGTGAGGGTCGGAACGTAGATTGACCGGTAAATTGAGAGCTTTGCCTTCTGGCTCAGCTCTCTCTTCACCACGACAGACCGGTGAACTTACAACACATGTAACTTCAACTAAAGGTCCTTATCCTGGGAGAGTAGGAATATGCAGTAGAATTAGTTATTTGGGGAATTTAAGATAAAACCACAAATCAAAAAATGGAGGTTGAATTAGGAACACTCATTTTGTCTCACCTCATCTGAAGCCAGTCTTCATTGGCAGTAACTCGTGTCTCAAGGCAAGGCAAGGCAAGGCAGCTTTATTTGTATAGTGCATTTCATACACGAGGGCAACTCAATGTGCTTTACATTAACACATTAAAAGCATTGGAGACATTCAGACAAGCATAAAATAACACAATTAAAATGACAAATATAATAAAACAGAAAAGAAAAGGAAAATTAGAAATATATTAAAAATTACATTAAAATTTTAATTTAAAGTGAGTTAAAATAATCTAAGATAGGAAGGCAGTGGCAAATAAAAAAGTCTTAGTCTTTGATTTAAAAGAGGTGAGAGTTGGAGCAGACCTGCAGCTTTCAGGGAGTGTGTTCCAGATATGTGGTGCATAATGACTAAACGCTGCTTCACCATGTTTCGTTCTGACTCTAGGAACTGAAAGCAGACCAGTACCTGATGACCTCAGAGGTCGAGGTGGTTCATAAAGTAGTAGCAGATCAGCAATGTATTTTGGGCCTAAACCATTCAGTGCTTGATAAACCATCAGCAGGATTTTAAAGTCTATTCTCTGACAGACAGGAAGCCAGTGTAGAGATCTAAGAACTGGAGTAATGTGGTCTACTTTTTTGGTCCTTGTTAGGACTCAGGATGTTTTAGGTTTACTGCTCTGGTGTTTTTACTCTGAGTTGTGTAGTGAGGGAGCGAAGGATACGACAAAGAAAAACCAGAAACAGAATCAAAGAGGAGGAAGAAATGAAAGAGGAATGTAGATTTGGTTTGTTTCTGTCAGCGATAACGATTGTGTTTGGCATTCTAACATCCCCGCCCCTCTCAGAGATACAAGCCCTCACAGCAGTGTGACATTGGCTGAAAGTCACCATGGAAATCAGGCCTGTGGGTGATGTGTGTGTGTGTGTGTGTGTGTGTGTGTGTGTGTGTGTGTATGCATATTTGTGTGTTAGTGTGTGTGTGTGTCTCACAGGGATGCTCGTTAATTCCCTCCAGGATGCTGCTGTTAAATCAGATGTTTGTCCACCCATGAGCCGACGGTCAGCGCTGTGACTGAGTCTGTGTCTAAATACAGGGGGTTGGGGAATACACACCTTCACACTCTCTCTCTCACACACACACACACACACACACAATCACACACACCATGTTGCATGCTGTTCAGCCTGTTCTCCTCTCAGCTGGCTCATTTTCAGTCTTTAAAAATCCCAGGATGCAGCCAGCAGAGGGGGAAGACTGACAGAACATAAACTCTGCTCTCCATCACCGTGTTTATCTGATTTGGACATATTAGATAAGAGTGTGTGGAATAAATACTTCTTTAAAAACACTTCTTTTATCTGAGATCTTATTAACATACACCATGTTTGAAACGCTCCACGGGATGAATTTAATTCCAGTAAACAGCAGGATGTCGGACTTATTCGTCTGCTCAGCCAGATGCTGCAGAGGATAACCATCAGTTTCTTTTTCTGCTCCTTTTGTTTATTCAGCGTTTGATAGAGAGGGTTAAACATGAGGCGGTTCACAGACCGTGCAGCTGGATTAAATAGTTCACCTTTGTACCGTGTGAAAGGAGTGCACGCAGAAGAGCGAGGCTGAAGCTCTGATTCCTGGTTCACAAAGGACCTGACGTATGTAAACTGTATTTTTAACCCTTCTATATCTCATAAAGTCTCTTTTTTTATTGGAGACCTTGCTAAGACAGCACATCAATACAATGATGAAATGTTTTTATAGACAGAGATAGCTCAGAAAATATTAGAAAACAGGCAATGTTAAAAGAAAACGGATTAAATGGTGATAACACTTTACAGAAATAGTGAATGCAGACTACATTAAAGCCACAAGCAGTGAAGAAGTGACACTCGCACCCTTGTGCACAAAAGTAGTTATAGCCCAATAGAGTGTTGCATCTCTAGGGTAATAGAAAAGGTATCCTTACATGATCATGCAGCTCAGGGTTATGAGCTCCCTGAACTTAAATCAATCAATCTTTATTTATTATTTATTTATTTGCATAGCGCCAAATCACAACAAACTTTATCTTAAGACACTTTTACAAACAGAGCAGGTCTAGACCACTCTATGTCAAATTATGAACAGAGAACCAAGGGCAAGACTCAGTCTTACCCTGTCTTAATCCCCCATGAGCATTGCACCTCGCAATATTTAGCAAGTTACAGTGGTAAGGACAAACTTCCTTTAACAGGCAGAAACCCTGAGCAGGACCAGACTCATGTTAGACACACATCTGCTGAGACCTACCGTGTTGGAGAGAGGGATAGAGGGAGATGAAGAGAGAGAGAGATGATAGTGGTGAGACGGATAGTAGTAGTTGTAGCAGCTGGAGTCTGGCACGTCGACAGCAGCAGAGATCCAGAGGAACCTACGAGACAAGGGAGCTCAGGGACTCCAGAAAGGTCTATGGTTAGGAACTTTAAAGGTGACATATCATGCAAAATCAACTTTTTAATGGTTCTCTACCTGAAATATGTTTCCCTGGCATGTCTACAAACCCCCCGAGAATGAAAAGAATCCATTCTGCCCCTGTTCTGATTTCTCCACCTTTCTGTAAATGTGTGTGAAAAGAGCCGTTTCAGACTTCCGTGTTTTTGTTACGTAACAACAATATCCGGTCTGTCACGGAGTCAGAGCTTGGAGCTTGTTCAGCCCATAGACTGTATAAAATACAACTCAACCCCTCCTCCGTTTTTCATTCCCTGCACACATGTGTGCTAACAAGGAGCTTAGGAGGGAGGCATGCTAGTTGTAGGCTGTCTTAATAAACACAAAGGTCGGTTTTACTCCCCACGTCTGCAGATTTGAAGATCTAGTGGAGGATTTTTATTTATCATGGATAAGTGCTAGCGCTAGTTAGCATAGCCACATAGCTACATGTTCCTAGCTGTGTACCAAGACACACGTCGACATACTGACAAATAAAACAACAAGAAACACTAAATCTGTGACCAAGGGTTCAGAAAGGTCCTGCTGCAGGCGCCTCTCCGTCAGGATCAGATTCAGGATCAGATTCAGAGGGTTGAAGTAACGCTATCTGTGAGCAGCCGTGTATATTCAGCCAACATGTAAACATTAGATCAACCTGCTGGAGAGCCGAGGGCACATCCACTTCCTGAGGGGGCGTGGTCAGAGAGAAAACAGAGTGTTCTGAGGAGGGCTGAAGAAGAGGGCTTTTCAGGCAGACCAAAAAGTGTTTTTTTGAGCATAAACTTTAAAGACATGTTTTGGGGACCTCTTAGACCAATATATGTTGATGAAAAAAGCGTGATATGTCACCTTTAATGGGACAGGAAGAGTGAAAGTAAGTGATGAGGGGGTTGGAGGGAAGGGGGTGAGATAGGATCATAACAGCATAACTAAGACCTGGTCCAAGCCTGATCCAGCTCTAACTATAAGCTTTATCAAAAAGGAAAGTTTTAAGCCTACTCTTAAAAGTAGAGAGGGTGTCTGCCTCCCGGACCCTGACTGGTAGATGATTCCAAAGGAGAGAGGCCTGATAACTGAAGGTTCTACCTCTACTTTTAGAGACTTTAGGTACGATGAGCAGGCCTGCATGTTGGGAGTGTAGTGTTTTAGAGAGGTAATAGCAATGTCATCCCTGTCAAAAGATGATGATGAGCAAAATTCTGAATCTAAGATTTCCAAATGGTCGTCCACAACCTAAACACTGATGTCTCAGTGTTTGTGTCCACTTCTTTCATGTAGTTCATGGAAACGACTTGTTTGTTCTGGGACATATTCACGCTGTACTCAGTCACACTGGAAGGTTCCTCTCAGTGCACATGCATCAGGAAGAGACAGATTGCTTGTTTAATAATTAAGTTAACAATCATGACTGTTGCTTTTCCATTCCCTGTTGATGGAGCGGCACAGACTATCTGTCTGTGTAGCTTGTTTAATGTTGCACAGCTTTTTTTCGCGTCTCACAGTCGTGCCCCGGTGACGACTTCTCAGCTTGTCAGGAAATTGATGTAATCATGTCGGCTGGCTGTTCTTGCTCTCATTCTATATTCTATTCTTCTGAAAAGTGTCCCCTGAAAGCAACAGTCTCTTCCTTTACAAACAAAGTTGAACTAATTTAGTTTTTATTTACCCACCAAATTATCAGTTAGTGTAACTGGATTCATTTGGACTTGTTTAAAACCGCCTCAGGTTGATCTGGTGTGTCCTCGTTACTCTGTGTTAAAGCTGTGACTGGTGTCTTCAGAGCTTCAGCAATAAGTGCAATAATGTGCCCTCTAACATCCTCCATTAGAGACCCAGTTTGCTGAAGTTATCTGAGTCTTGGGATTCAGGTAAATCTGGTTATGGTGGTTAGATTTCAGACTAGACCTGAAAGTGAATCTTTGCATTTAGATGTCCAAAGAGAAGAGGAGCACAGCTTTAGAG
Organism: Notolabrus celidotus; assembly: GCF_009762535.1. NCBI lineage: Eukaryota > Metazoa > Chordata > Actinopteri > Labriformes > Labridae > Notolabrus > Notolabrus celidotus. Next base: position 3,215,854 of record NC_048280.1, read on the forward strand.
CACTGCAGAGAAGAGGAAGAAGAGCTTAAATATCACAAATAATCAAATTCAATAGGAACAGAAATAAGATGTGCTGAAACATGCAAGCTTCTGAGGCTGCAGAGAGCTGGAAGCAAGGAAGAATGGTGTGCTGTAGTGCTGGGAGTAGTTGTAGTTTATTACATGTGGGGTTTATTCTTTTTATTTTTAAAATTATTATTATTATTGTTATTATTATTTTTAACTTTTCCTATTTATTTTATTGTGTTTTAATTATATAATTAAATTTAAATCATTTGTTTCTATTATTTTCCTCTAATTATTTAATTTCTATTTAAAACTATTATAATTCTTATTTATTTTTTAATATAAACCTATTTAATCTTTTATATTTTCATAATTATTATTAACTATTTATATCTTCTCTTTTTATTTTATATTTCAAATAATTGTTATTATTTTTATTTTAAAATATGAAACATTTATTTTATTATATTTTAATAATTATTTACTATTTTCTCTTCTTTATTTTTTTATTTTATATTTTCAATAATATATTTATTATTTATTTTAAAATATTAACTTATTTATTGTATTATCTTTTTTTTTACCATTATTATATATTTTCCTTATCTCTATTTATTCATTTTAAATTTTGAATGATTATAATTATTTTGTATTTTTAATATTAACTTCTTTATTTTTTTTATTTTTCTATTATAAATTATTATGATTATTATTTATTTGTGTTATTATTATTTTTTTTATTAACTAATTTATTAATTTATTAAATTATTTTTGTTTTCTTTTACAAGAAAAACCTCACTTGCCTAAATTGTTTAAGTTGATCTTTTGTTTATAATGTGTAAAATCCACATCTAATTGCAGAGTCTGCAACTTGTACTCTCTTAAACAAACCAAAAAAATCAGGTGTAAACAACTAGATGATGCCAATGCACCCTCTAAAGTTTGTATGAAGTCCAGGGAAAGTAAATAATCTGCATGCAAACACCTAACCTGAAACCTTCAGCTAACAGAGGGAGATATGTGAGTCAGATGCATCGTCACAAACCGCTGAAATAATTCAAGATTTCAAGATTCAAAGGTCAATTTTCACTGTATATACGAGACATACAGGAAAAACAAGATGCTGTTTCTCTCTTCCAGCTTTTAAATATCTAGAAATTCAAATATAATATACAATCAAATATAATAAAATACAGTTTAATAAATAATGACTGTTTTATATTCATATCAATAAACATAAAATTAGAAAAGCAGGACAGAGCAACATCCACAACACCTCCCCTCAGTCTGTGTTAATGCTCTGCAGTCACCAGCAGACTCTCTTTAAATGTCTCAAAAAAGAAGAAGTCTGTTCAGGATCAGGCTGGCTCAGACATCTGTGTTCTCACATCCAGCTTCTCTGGGTACTGTGAGGATAAGTTCAGGGTTGTGCTGCATGTGTGAGAGAGGCTGTGGTTTGCCGTGTGCGGGTAAACAGAGTCAGCTCTGCACGGGTGAAAATGATTTTAACATCCAGGTTCGAATAAAGAATCTGTGTCCCTGAAAGGATGGAGTCTTTCTGTGACATGTTTCCTGTGAGGTTTCAGAGTCAGATGAATTTAATATGCGTACTGTATTTGTTGACGTACCTCCAGAGGCTCGTGCTGCAATCTCTTCAAGTGCACTCAGTCTCTCTATGATGCAACAAGCTCTGGACTTAAGTGAGCTCTTGCAGCCCGTCTCTAATTCCTCTAAGCACTGCAAAAGCATACGTGGAAACTATGGTGGCATGCAGACCCCAGCATTTACATTAAAGGTGACATATCATGCAAAATGGACTTTTTAATGGTTCTTTACCTGAAATATGTGTCCCTGTCTACAAACCCCCCGAGAATGAAAAAAATCCATTCTGCCCCTGTTTTGATTTCTCCACCTTTCTGTAAATGTGTGTGAAACGAGCCGTTTCAGACTTCAGTGTTTTTGTTACGTAACAACAATATCCGGTCTGTCACGGAGTCAGAGCTCGGAGCTTGTTCAGCCCATAGACTGTATAAAATAATACTGAATCCCTCCTCTGTTTTTCATTCCCTGCACAAATGTGTGCTAACAAGGAGCTTAGGAGGGAGGCATGCTAGTTGTAGGCTGTCTTAATAAACACAAAGGTCGGTTTTACTCCCCACGTCTGCAGATTTGAAGATATAGTGGATGATTTTTATTTGTCATGGATAAGTGCTAGCGCTAATTAGCATAGCCACATAGCTATATGTTCATAGCTGTAGCTGTAGCTGTAGCTGTGTACCAAGACACACGTCGACATACTGACAAATAAAACAACAAGAAACACAGAATCTGTGACCAATGGTTCAGAAAGGTCCTGCTGCCTTTCTGGCAGAGGTCGGTTTTACTCCCCACGTCTGCAGATTTGAAGATCTAGTGGATGATTTTGATTTATCATGGATAAGTGCTAGCGCTAGTTAGCATAGCCACATAGCTACATGTTCGTAGCTGTGTACCAAGACACACGTCTACATACTGATAAATAAAACAACAAGAAACACTAAATCTGTGACCAATCCTTCAGAAAGGTCCTGCTGCAGGCGCCTCTCCGTCAGGATCAGATTCAGAGGGTTGAAGTAACGTGATCTCTGAGCAGCCGTGTATATTCAGCCAACATGTAAACATTAACTCAACGTGCTGGAGAGCCGAGGCACATCCACTTCCTGGGCGTGGTCAGAGGGAAAACAGACTGTTCTGAGGAGGAATGAAGAAGAGGGTTTTTCAGGCAGACCAAAATCTGATTTCAAAGTGTTTTTTTGAGCATAAACTTTAAAGACATGTTTTGGGGACCTCTTAGACCAATATATATTGATGAAAAAAGCGTGATATGTCCCCTTTAAAGGGCCGCCAGTGAATGCAGATGTGAGGACATTTCCAGTAAGAGCGTCCCCTCCATAACGTTTGAATGACAAAAAGACGAGCTGTCATTTCATCTCCTCTTTCCCAGTTAATGTTCAAGCACAGTTTGAGCTCCCAGCTTCTGCAGGATAAGCTCTCTCCTGCAGGAGAAAGGTGATAATTGTGTCAGATTTCGCCTGAGTCTGATATGAATGTGTGTTTTAATATCTCTGGTATCACTTACAGATCTTTATATAACCGTCTAGATGAGTGGAATGAGTTCAATGTACAATAATGAATGTAAACATGAATCTGTTACGCCTCTGGCAGCAGTTCATTCAGCTTAATGTTGGATGTTATCTTTAATCCTGCTCTCAGTGTCTCTCTAACAGCATCATTGCTCTGTAGTAAAACAAGCTCTGTCTTGCAGGCTGATTGCTCTGCTGAGGGCTAAAGGCTGCGCAGCCACCGGCTATAACTCTCATGCTCTTTTGTGCTAATAGCTTTTTAATGAGACAGAAGTCACATCCTCATCCAAATGACCCAAAGCTTTTTGTGCCTGTTTGTCAGCTGAAACAAAGCGGAAGTTTCCACGGCGGCGAAGAAAGTAATCACGGCGCTGACATTAACGACTCTATTGGTTTACAGATCGTACAGAGGAGCACCTGCGGACATCGTTTTAGTGATATTGTTCAAGTATTTGTGCAAATGTGGATTTTTTTTTATGATGTCAGCGACCCTAACATCAATTTGACGGTTGCAGGAAGAGGGTTTGTGTGTGGGAAAAGTTAGATCCTGAAGAAATCCTACATATATTGTGGCAATAAAAGTGGTGGGGCCAGATGTGACATTTTTTCATGGGGGCCATGAATCCCTGGCAGCGCCCTGGCCTTTCTGTTACATTCCCTGAGATATAGCTGGGGGGTTCAAACTCCAACTCGGTCTCAGTAGATGTTTGTCTAAGAGGAGTCTGGTCCTGCTCGAGGTTTCTGCCTGTTGAAGGAAGTTTGTCCTTACCAGTTACCTCTCCTTTGGAATTATCTACCAGTCAGGGTCCAGGAGGCAGACACCCTCTCTGCTTTTAAGAGCAGGCTTAAAGCTTCCCTTTTTGATAAAGCTTATCATTAGAGCTGGTTCAAGCTTGGACCAGCTCTTAGCTATGCTGCTGTAGGCTTAGACTGACACACTTGGATCCCCTCTCTCTGCCTGTCTCTTACTTTAACTCTTCTTGTCCCATTAAAGTCACTAACCATAGACCTTTCTGGTGTCCCTGAGCTCCCTTGTCTCGTAGGTTCCTCTGGACTTCAACTGCTACAACTACTACTATCCGTCTCACCACTATCATCTCTCTCTCTCTTCATCTCCCTCTATCCCTCTCTCCAACACGGTCTCAGCAGATGTGTGTCCAACATGAGTCTGGTCCTGCTGGAGGTTTCTGCCTGTTGAAGGAAGTTTGTCCTTACCAGTCACCTCTCCTTTGGAATTATCTACCAGTCAGGGTCCAGGAGGCAGACACCTTCTCTGCGTTTAAGAGCAGGCTTAAAGCTTCCCTTTATGATAAAGCTTATCATTAGAGCTGGTTCAAGCTTGGACCAGCTCTTAGCTATGCTGCTGTAGGCTTAGACTGCCGGGGGAACTGACACACTGGGATCCCCTCTCTCTCTGCCTGTCTCTTACTTAACTCTTCCTGTTCCATTAAAGTTACTAACCATAGACCTTTCTGGTGTCCCTGAGCTCCCTTGTCTCGTAGGTTCCTCTGGACTCTAACTGCTACAACTACTACTATCCGTCTCCCCACTATCATCTCTCTCTCTCTTCATCTCCCTCTATCCCTCTCTCCAACACGGTCTCAGCAGATGTGTGTCTAACATGAGTCTGGTCTTGCTGGAGGTTTCTGCCTGTTGAAGGAAGTTTGTCCTTACCAGTTACCTCTCCTTTGGAATTATCTACCAGTCAGGGTCCAGGAGGCAGACACCTTCTCTGCTTTTAAGAGCAGGCTTAAAGCTTCCCTTTATGATAAAGCTTATCATTAGAGCTGGTTCAAGCTTGGACCAGCTCTTAGCTATGCTGCTGTAGGCTTAGACTGACACACTAGGATCCCCTCTCTCTGCCTGTCTCTTACTTTAACTCTTCCTGTCCCATTAAAGTTACTAACCATAGACCTTTATGGTGTCCCTGAGCTCCCTTGTCTCGTAGGTTCCTCTGGACTCCAACTGCTACAACTACTACTATCTGTCTCACCTCTATAATCTCTCTCTCTCTTCATCTCCCTCTATCCCTCTCTCCAACACGGTCTCAGCAGATGTGTGTCCAACATGAGTCTGGTCCTGCTGGAGGTTTCTGCCTGTTAAAGGAAGTTTGTCCTTGCCACTGTAACTTGCTAAATGCTGCAAAGTGCTCTGCTCATGGTGGATTAAGATGAGATCAGACTGAGTCCTGTCTGGAAGATGGGACTGGATCTGATCCGGTCTTGATGTTGGGTCTTTGTTAATAATAGAACATGGAGTACGGTCTAGACCTGCTCTGTTTGGAAAGAGTCTGAGATAACGTTTGTTGGGATTTGGCGCTACACAAATAAAGATTGACTGATTGAAGTCAATTAATTGGATTTGGTATGGATCCATCATTTTATTCCTTAGCGCTGGAAAAACTGGTGACATATATCTGGAGGGTCAACAGGAAATTAGGAGCACATCATTCTTCATCTTGTTTAATTATTCTGTTGCTGTTCGTTTAAATGTGCAAAGGTTTTTGAAACTGCCTCTCCTCCCTTATTTCCATCAAAAACTCTTTTCACCACACATCAGACTGTCAGCACAAATCATACCTTAATTTGTTGTCTTTACCACACAAGCTTAAAACCACCGTTAAAACCACTGAACACAGTAAAACTCCAATAACTGATCTCTGGTCCCTGGCTGTAATCTTCAAATTCACCAATGCTCGGTTCGAGTATTTAATCCAGTTTTTTCCACATATGGAATGGATGACACCTGGACACATCAGGACAGCTAATTTCTGACCATTTCCCCTTTTTCTTTTTATGCATATGAGCTTGCCAGCCGCAATCAGTGAACTAGACAACCTCTCATCAGTCTCTGGCCCACGCGTCTGATCACCTGCAGCGCCTGACACATGCTCTGCAGGTGATCAGAGAGAGAGAGAGAGGTCGGACTGTTAGTTCCTTTGTTGATGCATTGATTGAGGTGCGATGTCTCATGTTAAACGAAACCCTTCTCATGCCCGCTGTTTGAAAGGTTATGTGCTCCAACTCTTACGTCTTGAATCGTTGTGGAATACAACAAGCTGAGAAGAAGTGAGAAAGATTTCAGAACGAGAGTTGTGTCGTTTGGGCGACTTTCTGAAACATGTTGCTGATGAATGTTATCATAAGATCAGAGTTATGTTCCCCAAGGAGAGTAAGGGGGTGAGGGGAGAAAGTGTACAAATGTAAACCAAGGAAAAAAGGAAGGAGGGAACAAAGTTTGAGTGGAGTTACATATGACATATCATGCAAAATGGACTTTTTAATGGTTCTCTACCTGAAATATGTGTCCCTGTCTACAAACCCCCCGAGAATGAAAATAATCCATTCTGCCCCTGTTCTGATTTCTCCACCTTTCTGTAAATGTGTGTGAAACGAGCCATTTCAGACTTTTTTGTTTTTTGTTACGTCACAACAATATCCAGTCTGTCACGGAGTCAGAGCTCGGAGCTTGTTCAGCCCATAGACTGTATAAAATACAACTCAACCCCTCCTCTGTTTTTCATTCCCTGCACACATGTGTGCTAACAAGGAGCTTAGGAGGGAGGCATGCTAGTTGTAGGCTGTCTTAATAAACACAAAGGTCGGTTTTACTCCCCACGTCTGCAGATTTGAAGATCTAGTGGATGATTTTTATTTGTCATGGAAAAGTGCTAGCACTAGTTAGCATAGCCACATAGCTACATGTCGTAGCTGTAGCTGTGTACTAAGACACACGTCGACATACTGACAAATAAAACAGCAAGAAACACTAAATCTGTGACCAGTGGTTCAGAAAGGTGTTGCTGTCTTTCTGGCAGAGGTCGGTTTTACTCCCCACGTCTGCAGATTTGAAGATCTAGTGGAGGATTTTTATTTAGCATGGATAAGTGCTAGCGCTAGTTAGCATAGCCACATAGCTACATGTTCATAGCTGTGTACCAAGACACACGCTGACATACTGATAAATAAAACAACAAGAAACACTAAATCTGTGACCAATGGTTCAGAAAGGTCCTGCTGCAGGCGCCTCTCCGTCAGGATCAGATTCTGGATCAGATTCAGAGGGTTGAAGTAATGCGGGTCTGTGAGCAGTCGTGTATATTCAGCCAACATGTAAACATTAGATCAACGTGCCGGAGAGCCGAGGCCACACCCACTTCCTGAGGGGGCGTGGTCAGAGGGAAAACAGACTGTTCTGAGCAGGGCTGAAGAAGAGGGTTTTTTCAGGCAGACCAAAATCTGATTTCAAAGTGTTTTTTTGAGCATAAACTTTAAAGACATGTTTTGGGGACCTCTTAGACCAATATATATTGATGAAAAAAGCGTGATATGTCACCTTTAAAGGATTTAAAATCAGAATCAGAGATACTTCATTCATCCCGAGGGAAACTCGGTCATTACAGTCCCTCTTAAACACGATAAAGCACAATAACGGCCAAATTCCACCAGATCCATGTCCGGTCCGTCTCTGATCTGTGACGAATCCAGATCTGATAGGTTTCTAATCTAGTCAATCTGTTAACTCTTTTCACCACACATCAGACTGTCAGCACAAAGCATACCTTAATTTGTTGTCTTTAACACACAAGCTTAAAACCACCATTAAAACCACTGAACACAGTAAAACTCCAATAACTGATCTCTGGTCCCTGGCTGTAATCTTCAAATTCACCAATGCTCGGTTCGATTATTTAATCCAGTGTTTTTCCACATATGGATGACACCTGGACACATCAGGACAGCTCATTTCTGACCATTTCCCCTTTTTCTTAGTCCTGTCTGTAAGATGGGACTGGATCCTGTCTTGATGTTGGGTCTTTGTTAATAATAGAACAGAGAGTACGGTTATTTGTTGTGATTCGGCGCTATATAAATAATGATTGAAAGACAGACAGAGAGAGAGCCAAGTATGAGCCAAACAAATTAAGATTCAACTTGAACAAGCTTCTGTCAACAAACACAAACCAAAGAGAAGCAAAGCTCTCTTGGATGAATCCAAACACTTACAACTAACATTAAAACAATGAATAAATTATACGGCCTTGAAGACAACACCCTCTTTCTGAAGAAGAAGAAGAAGAAGGAGCCAGCCCTGACGTCAACACGCCGGCACTGGCAGCCTTCCCTCTGCACCTCTTCTCCTCTGCCCTGGTTGCCAGCGTACCCATGAGCACAGGTGAGCTCCAACACGGTCTGCAGCGAGGCTGAGAGGAGCACCTTGTTGGAGAGGACACACGATGATGATGAGGAAGATGATGATGCTATTTTAAGATGTAGTTGAACTTAATTTGGGCTTTTGACTGATTGGACTGTTTTGGATTTGTGGTTTGCACATTTCACTTCTTCCCTTTGAATGAAAGAATAATAACTTCATGAGTGGAAGGAAGAAAAAAAAACACACCCCTGCCTTTTAAGTGCCCTGATATGATCTGATGTATCGATGACTTGTGCATTTCGTAGCTCGGGACTCAATGTGCGGCTCTTTGAGAGCTGGATTGTGTGAAAAGTGAAATGATGTGAGAAAGAGAGCAGCATAGGTGGGTGAGGAAGAGAGAGAGAGAGAGAGAGAAAAGAGAGTGATGGCAGAGGAGCGAGGAGAGAGCGAGCGCACGAGAAGTGGAGCGTCTGTCGGCCGAGCAACAAGCTGCGATCAGCTGAGCTTCTTAGAGGGAGAGAGAGAGAGAGAGAGAGAGAGGAGGAGAAAAGCCTGGAAGGAATAAAGATCAATCAGGAGATGTGAGGATGTGAGGCAGGGAGAAGGAGAGATGGAGTGAAAGAGAGAGAGAGAGAGAGAGAGAGAAAGAGGAGGAGACTGTGGTGAGTTCAGGCTACCAGGGAGAGAAATGTAACAGAGCGCTGGGAAGCGGCTCGCTGATGAAGACGGAGAGGAGTACAGGGAATCTGGAGAAAGTGACTGCTGTGATTGAAACACCCGTCATGAAGGAGCAGAAGGACGTCTCTCTCTTTGTCTGATTAATTAACACCTTTTCATCCAACTTCAACGATAAAAAAGACTCAAAGCGGTGCTTTAATCTCTGCTTCTTGTTGACTGATCTTTGGATTGTGTGAAACTTGGCTCTGATTCTTGTTTTACCTTGGCTCAGCTTCTTCTCCAGGAGGTAGGTCTTCTGTTTCCCATCCAAAAGTGCCGGGATGAGATATTTAAAATGAAAGATCTGCAGCTTAAAGTCAGGCGTAAAAAGAGGAAGACGTTTGAGGAATCTCCTGTGGTTTGTAAAAAAGATGAATTGTATATATGAATCTGGGACTTGTCTCCGAGCAGGACGCTCCTATGTGTTTATTGGACTCTGGGGATCCTGAGGTCCCCTTGATGAACCTCTTATCTTCACAGTGTTATGTATGAATGTGACGTGGGTGTGATTTAAGTGTTAAAGTGCTGGAAAAAACACACTTCCTCTCTTTTCCCACATCTCACCATCATGTCAGGAAATCTATTTTTAACCTCTGATATATAGTTGCAATAATTGAGCGCTTTTCTCTCCTCCTCTTGTTGCTGACTGAGCATTTTTCTCTCCATGAATGATACTCTTGTTCCCATCCTCTGCCAATCTGGCTTGGCACTGAGTCCACCACTGCCTTCTGATTTTACAGTTAGCATCTTAAGAGTATAATAATTTAATTTCAACTCGAATGTTATCGTGCAAGATTCTGGAAACTTTCCTGATGTGGGGTTTGACTTTGTTAGAGTCGTGCATAGATGTTTTATTCCCAAATCTAGAAACTGAAACAGCAAAAACAGCCTCTCACGTAACATTAGTCAGCATTAGCACGTCTGCTATGTGAGGTGATGGGTGTCGATCAGGGGTGTCCAAACTTTCTTCAATGAGGGCCACGTTTGAATACAGCCAATGCAGACATGAGCAGTGAAGATTGTTTGATATGTAAGAGTAGCAGAGAGGAGAAAACAGGGTCCAAAATGTAAAATTTCTGATTAACCACAGGTTACAGAATCAGAATCAGAAATGCTTTAGTCATTCCTGGGGAAATTCGGTCATTACAGTCGCTCTTATACACAATAAAGCATAATAAAGGTGACATTCAACTCAACTCAAACTTTATTTATAGAGCACGTTTAAAACAACCAGAGTCGACCAGAGTTCTGTACTGATCAAAAGCAGCACAAATGACAAAAATAACCCAAACAGTGCCAAATATACAACACCAAGATACATAAACCCAGTGCAAATGTATAATAAAATAAGATAGAATAAAATATGTCCAATCAACCTTGATTAAAAGCCAGGGAGAAGAGGTTTGTCTTTAGAGTGAATGTGCCGGTGAACAGGTTGTTCCAGAGCAGTGGCGGTTCTAGGGAGGGGCCAACAGGGGCCAGTGCCCCTGTAAAACTGAACCTGGACCCCCCTGTGGCCCCTCCTCCACACCAAACAAATATTATACAATAAAAAAAGCTTTGGTATCGCGCCGATGTTACAGGTGGAACACATGCCTGTGGCACTTGGTTCCAGTCCCTTAGAGCGCTAAGGGACTCATGTTGAGTGTAAACAGCCTAACAGCTGCTGTCAGTCTGCATGATGATATAATACACAGTAGTATATATGTCTAGTATAAAGGGATGCACTGATGTTTTGCCAGTTTGTTCTCAGCCGGTCCTCACCCTTCTCAGTCTCTTTTGTCAGGGTTGAATGTGTCCCTCTGACAACACTTTAGGCCCCAGCCTGGCCCCCCCAGTAAAATTGGTCTAGAACCGCCACTGTTCCAGAACCGAGGGGCAGCTGCCACAAAGGCTCGGTCACCTTTAGTTTTAAGCCTCATTTTGAGGGTGACCAATAACAACTGACTCGACGATCTCTGTTCTAGCAGGGACATGATAATGTAATAATAATAATAATACATTTTATTTATAAAGCACTTTTCTGAAAACTCAAAGACGCTGCACAAAGGATAAAACAACAGAATAATAAAAACATGAGTACAATACATTTAAAAGCAATCATAATGTTAAAAGCAGTTCTAAACAGGTGGGCTTTGGTGAGTGTTTTGAAGGTGGACAGGTTGGGGCAGGTTCTAATGTTTAGTGGTAAGGCGTTCCAGAGGGTGGGGGGCGAAGACAGAGAAAGCCCTGTCCACCCCCAGGTTCGGTGCTTGGTGTCAGGTGGTAGGGAGAGGAGGTGGGCGTTGGAGGATCGGAGGTTACAGGAGGGGGTGTGGTGGTGGAGCAGGTTGGTGAGGTAATCAATCAATCAATCAATCAATCTTTATTTGTATAGCGCCAAATCACACCAAACGTTATCTCAAGACGCTTTTACAAACATAGGAGGTCTAGACCACTCTATGTCAAATTATGAACAGAGACCCAACTTTAAGACAGAGTAAGACTCAGTCTGACCCCACCTTAATCCACCATGAGCATTGCACATCACAGTATTTAGCTAGTTACAGTGGTGAGGACAGGCAGAAACCTCAGGCAGAACCAGACTCTTGTTAGACAGCCATCATGCCTCGACCGAGTTGGGTCTGGAAAGACAGATAGAGGGGAGTAAGAGAGAGAGGTGATAGTGATGAGACGAGTCGTAGAAGCTGTTGCCGCTGGAGTCCAGCACGTCCGTATCAGCTGGAGTCCAGATCGTCCGCAGCAGGAGGACGTCTATGGCAGCTCAGAGGAATCTACGAGACAATGGAGCTCGGGGACTCCAGAAAGGTCTATGGTTAGTAACTTTAATGGGACAGGCAGAGTTAAAGTAAGTGATGAAGGGGTTGGGGGGAAGGGGGTGAGCTAGGATCCCAGTGTGTCAGTGCGCCAGTTCCCCCGGCACTCTAGGCCTATAGCAGCATGACAAAAGCTGGTCCAAGCCTGATCCAGCTCTAACTATAAGCTTTATCAAAAAGGAAAGTTTTAAGCCTACTCTTAAAAGTGGAGAGGGTGTCTGCCTCCCGGACCCTGACTGGTAGATGATTCCAAAGGAGAGGGGCCTGATATCTGAAGGTTCTACCTCCCACACAGAGGGGGTCTGGTTATGGAAGCTCTGTCAGGTACTGGGGGGCTAGGCCATTGAGAGCTTTAAAGACAAACAATCAAATTTTAAAATCTATTCTAATAGCAGTGAAGCTAGGACAGAGGACATGTGGTCACACTTGTGTTTGCCAGTGAGGAGACTGGCAGCTGCGTTTTGTACCAGCTGCAGCAGGCGGTGCAGGAGTGAGTGGTCCAGACCAAAATACAGTGAGTTGCAGTAATCCAGTCGTGGTACCCCTTTACTTTCGATAGAAACACTGTGGTCGGTAATGTCCGGATGCAGACACGTGTCCGTAATGCACCCTGTGCTGCACACTGTGTATAAGAGCATTCTGTAACAACTGAATTCCCCCCCCCAGGATGGTTAAAGTCTTTCTGATTCGGATTCTGGAAACTCCATCTGACTCCTGGCTAGTCTTCAATTTTATTAGCCAGAGATCTCACATTGCCCATGATGAGAGAGGGGAGACACAGCTTTTATCTCCTCTCCATAAAAACCTCCGTCTTCTTCTTCCTTATACCAGCTCTCCTCCCTCGTAGCTTATGCCTCCTCTGCAGCCCCCATGTGTCACGTTGGAGGAAATACTGATGGAGGACTCAAGTGCAGATTTTAAAATCAAAAGGTACAAACCAAACTTGCTTTAATGTCCAAAAACTAAATCCAAAAGGAAACACTGGGACACATTTACAATGATCAGAGGACAGGGGAAACAGAGGCCCAATCTAAATGTCCACTCTCACACACTCACTGACTTTAAGGCGCGTTCCTGCTGAGCCAATGAGGGTTTAGGGCTGTCACACTGTCAAATCATCAAGTGCATGAGGGATCTCTCTCAGACTTTTTGAGCCCTTTATGCCCTCTTTCCACAAGTGGGCGTTTCTGCAGACTTAGCGTAAGGGAATTACCCAGAGTTCATAGCATTGTGACGTGAAACACGGGATTCCCAGGTGAAGCCCGCGAGCATTGAAGGGTAGACGAACACCGTGACATAAAAAAAGAGAGACGTAAACAAGAAGCACTTTGTTATTCTCACGCAGAATAATTACTAGGACAACACCCACCAAGGTGTGCCGCTTTTCTTCAAACTGTGGAACAGGTAGGAATCAAGGAGCTTGCCAAGCACCAGCTAATCAAAAAAAAGAAAGAAATATAGCCACCCAACAGCCAATCAAAAAATAGCATCATCGTATCCAGGTGAAACAATGCAACAACGTTATGTTCCAAAGAAAAGGATGCACATGTGCAATTGGAGACCGACGCAGATTAGATGACGCCCGTATTAAATGAGTGTAAGAGTGTAACAGGCTGCAAACACGCCCTCCTGATATTTCTATTAACCTTAAACTAACATAAGCCACAAGGGGAGCTCTTAAAGTTTTGGCTTTCACTTAATATAGCTGTTGTTCCATTCGTGGTTTGATAAAGTCTATGTATCAAACATTGCACTGCAATGCAAAATGGACTTTTTAATGGTTCTCTACCTGAAATATGTTTCCCTGGCATGTCTACAAACCCCCCCAAAATGAAAAGAATCCATTCTGCCCCTGTTCTGATTTCTCCACCTTTCTGTAAATGTGTGCTGAAACCAGCCGTTTCAGTTTTCAGTGTTTTTCATACGTCACAACGCCATCCGGTCTGTAACAGGAAGTCAGAGCTCGGAGCTTGTTCAGCCCATAGACTGTATAAAATACAACTCAACCCCTCCTCCGTTTTTCATTCCCTGCACACATGTGTGCTAACAAGGAGCTTAGGAGGGAGGCATGCTAGTTGTAGGCTGTCTTAATAAACACAAAGGTCGGTTTTACTCCCCACGTCTGCAGATTTGAAGATCTAGTGGATGATTTTTATTTGTCATGGAAAAGTGCTAGCGCTAGTTAGCATAGCCACATAGCTGCATGTCGTACCTGTAGCTGTAGCTGTAGCTGTAGCTGTGTACCAAGACACACGTCAACATACTGACAAATAAAACAACAAGAAACACAAAATCTGTGACCAATCCTTCAGAAAGGTCCTGCTGCCTTTCTGGCAGAGGTCGGTTTTACTCCCCACGTCTGCAGATTTGAAGATCTAGTGGATGATTTTTAGTTTTCATGGAAAAGTGCTAGCGCTAGTTAGCATAGCCACATAGCTACATGTTAGTAGCTGTGTACCAAGACACACGTCGACATACTGACAAATAAGACAACAAGAAACACTAAATCTGTGACCAATGGTTCAGAAAGGTCCTGCTGCAGGCGCCTCTCCGTCAGGATCAGATTCTGGATCAGATTCAGAGGGTTTAAGTAACGCAGGTCTGTGAGCAGCCGTGTATATTCAGCCAACATCAACGTGCTGGAGAGCCGAGGCCACATCCACTTCCTGAGGGGGCGTGGTCAGAGAGCTCATTCACATTTAAAGGCACAGACACAGAAAACAGAGTGTTCTGAGCAGGGCTGAAAAAGAGGGTTTTTCAGGCAGACCAAAATCTGATTTCAAAGTGTTTTTTTGAGCATAAACTTTAAAGACATGTTTTGGGGACCTCTTAGACCAATATATGTTGATAAAAAAGAGCATAGTATGTCACCTTTAAGGAAAGACATAACAGCAGATGTCTCCCTGTCTCTGGAGCGAGGAAGGATCAGTCACTTGTTTAGCTATATAAAGTGGCATGTATTAGAAAGTAAAGAAAATGCATAAAAAACAATCTCTGTGAAAATTCTGAGATGATCAGTTCCCTCTCCTGCTTTGCCTCTCATCACTTCAAGAGACTTTTGTTCCAGATCAATCAATCACAGCTCTTAAAGGAATGTGTTAAACCCCGCCTCCTCACTATGATAACGCTTCCTGTCCTCTCCTCGCTCAGAGCTGCTCTGACATTATTCCTCAATCCCTCCTAAGTGAGGACTCAGTGCAGCGTTCTGATCTCTCTCCGGGTGTTTGCGAACATGAACACAGAACTTTGAGCAAATAAAAAGTATGTCATCCTCCGACTCAGTGCAGCCTCTCCATCACACCCACAGTGTGGGTTCACTAGTCGTGATCCCCACTCGTGTTGTGTGTGTGTTTGTGGCGCTCCAGCAGCTCCGGGCTGCAGCTAAAAACAGTAATGATTGATTAATTAGCGTCACCGCCTCGTTACGCCGCTTCTCAACCTGCGGGTTAGGACCTTCAGTGGGCCGTGTCGTTCCTCTGGAGGAGTGATTAATGTAATATGAATAATCATATTTCTAATTTAGAAGTGTTTAATCATCCTTTTTCATCTGTGGGCTTAATTTGTTGTGCATGATTTGAATAATTGAGAGTTAGTTAAAGTGAAATACTCTGTGGAGGGGAGTTCATCATCTTTATGTTTGTCAGTAAACTCTCTCAGCTACAGATCAGGCAGCCGGGCTAATCGTCCCAAAAGTGAAGGTTTGACTGAAGTGTGGAGAGAGGATCCTTCAGTTAGAAGTGTGTAGAGGGATGTGAGTGGTTGTTGGGGTAGGTTTGGAGTTTGTTGAAGGATAGAGTATCATAAATATAGATAGAATAAGAGAGAGAAGGTAAGGGCACACATGCAGGGGAAGAAAGTGATTGCATGGGTTTCCAATGTAGCAAACTTACTCGATGACATTCAACAAAGTGAATGTGACATGTGAAAGTAGTTATGTCGTCGTCCTCAGTGTCCAAGTCGGAGCTGAGTCTGAGTAACCAAAAGAGAATCTGGGTCAAGTTGATTCTGCTGCAGTGGGATGACTTCAGGTATCCTATAAACCCCCAAACACCTGAGACCAACCCACGGTTAATCTGTGACCCTATGGAGAGAATATTGTGTCTTTAATATGCAATCAAAAATAATGGATTTGAGAACAAAAAACAATTTTGCAAACAAAATTATGATTCGAAAAATATGAAATAATGCTATGAATAAAGGAAATATATTTGTGATTAAAAATGTATCTTTATAAATCCACTCTTTTTTTGTTACAAACAAAATTATTATTCTCACGAACCACAGATTCGTTTGCGTTTCCACGCCGGGGAAATGTACGCGCAGGAGGCGGGCAGAACGGCTGGACGGGATTTGATTGGTTTAAAATTTGGGGAGCCAAAAAACGGTGATTGGTTGGTGTTTTCCCAGGTTTACTCCGGCTGTAGATAGCAGTTTTTTTTCACTCTTTTTTAAGAACACTTTATGTATTGATTACCATCAGGACATAAAGATCATTTTAACCAGTATGACAAAAAGTGGATCTAAATCTGATTACCAACCCCAGCTTTAATTGTAAAGGGTTATGTGTAATATTGTCATGCGGTCACCATCATGCAGACTTTGGGTCAATAAGGAAAAACAACAAACATTCCACTATTCATCCACTATGGGCAAAATCTGATGAATTAGATTCAACTAAGCAAATCCTTAGTCGGGCTCACCCCTATGTTTTTGTTCACACTTTATGCTGATGACTTTTTAGTTTACATTGAAGTTTGCAGAATATTCAGTTTTAACAGTTTTAAGGACAGAAGTTTAGTCACTATTGTTCTGTATCCATCAGTAAAGATGGACAAATATAGCACTGTTGGAGGTTTTTATATAAACTCTTTGTATTGTGTACAGTCGAGGTTACAGATCCATACATTTTCTACAACCTCTCGTTGACATTTGGTATTTCTGTCTGGGTGGATCTCGACCTCCTTCCACGTCCTCCCCTGACCGACAGATAATGAAAATTATCTCACGCTCACACATACACACTCTGACACTGCTAATTGTCTTTTGGCCATGCATGAGAAAATGCAGACGGGGTGAAAGAGCAAGCTGATTTGGATGCTGCCAATCAAGCAGCGCGAATGTGAGCTGTAGAGCAGGTGGAGGGTCGTGGAGGTGGCTGGGTTCACCTGAACAGGCTTTCATAGAGCAGACATGTTGACATTTATATGTGCAAATGAGAGAACAGCCCGTCACAGTGAAATCAGCTTCACAGTTTCTGCTGGATTGTTGGACTTGTGTGGAACAAAGTTAACTTTTAGAGGATTGGAAGTTGATGTTTGTTTGACATTCATTAGAGCTCAATCTTCGTTTAACGACTGGTGATGGGTTCTGGCATCACAGCAGATTGCATTCTGTTCTGTTTTTTTTTTTTCAAAGTTATATTTTGGTTTTTTTTACACCTTTATTTTATAGAGGAGAGGATAGTAATTCAAAGCTTGATCCGTAAGGCAACTGGACTGGTAGAAATTGTTGAAGACGTTTCACCTCTCCTCAGAAAGGCTTCTTCAGTTCTAAACAGACCGGGGAAGAGCTAGAAAATATAAGCCTCTAACAGTCGTGGGTGTGTCTAGGAGTCACAAAAGCTAAGTAGGGTCTAGTTCCTGGCAGTGGCAGATGGCTTCCTTCACCCCTCTTTCATATCAACGCTCTTCTCTGTCCAGGATCTGAACCTTGCTGTCCTCAAAGAAGTGTCCCTTGTCCTTGAGGTCCAGATGTACGGCTGAGTCCTGGCCTGAGGAGAGGATAGTAGTTCAGTCAGACAACTCACGTTTACTTAAGATAAAGTTTATTGCAGCATACAGTATTGTGTTTGGCGTATGGGCTACTCAGGAGCAATGAGATAGGACTAACCCCCCTCGGAGCCTGCAGGTGGATGCCGGGGAGGAGGTGGGTACAAAGTTTGCACACAGCACTGAGCAGGACAGCAGGAGCACTTGCAAAGCAGAGGCAGAGGCAGACTTGCAGCTTAAATAGACCGCCAAATGAGGATGTTGAGATCAGCTGATAGGGAGGATGATGACGTGTCAGTATGAATGAGCGCAGCTCGAGTTGTCTGCCTGAACTAGCTTGCAGGCGGCGCTCCATATAGTGTAGGAAACTGGGATAGAGTGGGGGAATGACATGTGGGAAGAAGGCCGCAGGCTGGATTCGAACCCAGGCCACCTGCTACATGGGCGCCCAACTTAACCATTAGGCTAAGTCCGTGCCCCGACTTGAGATTTTTGAAGATATTAAACTTACAAGTTTTGCCCAAATAAGGGCATAGCTGACTGGATCGACAGGTGGGCACCCTGTAGCTGTTAGCGAAAAGGCTAAAGCTCCGCCTCTTTACCTCACACTAGCTTAGTTAGGTTGAGTTCAGCATTCCCAATATGGCACCCGCCGACGATTGTCTTCAGAAACAGATGGATGACGTCACAGGTTCTACCTCCATTTTTTTATACAGTCTATGTTGCAGTCTTTGCAGAATCCCCCAGTCTTTAGATTTAATATTTTTAAGTTATTTTGAAGTTTTTTTTAGTGTGTGCAGTGGCAGTAATTCAAAAGAAGGATCTTTTGAACAGCTGTCGACACAAAATGAAGAAAAATCAAGAGTTAGAAAAAAGTCTCAACAGGTGGCCGTGAGCAGCTCCCCTGAAGGCTTTATGTGAAGACAGCAGGCACTGTATACAATCTGATAGGAGACAAAGGATACTGTACATGCAGAGGAGAGGAGTGGGGGACGTGGAACAGGTGCACAGGTGCACAGGTGGGTGTGGGAATGACAGAGCCAGTCCAGATTTGACAGCAGGGAATAAAAAATATGCAGATGTAAGATGTCGCTGGTGGAGCTAGGTACTAACAAGCTGCAGAGAGGGACGGATCTGTGCAGGAATACTGTTCGATTGTGTTCTGTTTTTTAAAAGTGATTGGAAGCTCCTCATGAGGATAGAAACACAAATTTGTGTGTTGACTGGGAGTTTGTCTAATTTTTCCAGACATGGACGGTGATTAATGGATCGGATGCCTTGAAGCAGACGCAGCAAGAGTGTAGAGACAACAGGGGTCAGTGTGAGCAGCAGTACATGAAAATTAAAAAGGAGAACAGGGAAGGAGGGATGGTGGGGTGGAGGGGTGGAGGGGTGGCTCTTTATCCCTCAGGGACAGAGGCGATGAGAATACGAACGAGGCAGGAGCAGATGAGGAATGGCAGGATGACACCACCTTTTCATCAGCACTTTTATGGGAAGATTACTGATGACACCCTGAAGTATCATCTGTTGTTTCCAAGCAACAGTTAGCTCAACGCCACACTTCATCTAATGCATGAAACATTACATGTAAAACACTGGATTTCAAGAGTAACATTAAACCCAAGCAGATCTGTATTTATTTACCTATTTCTTTGATTTATTTACATGAATACAAGTCTTTGATGTATGGCTGCAAACCTCAGGGAGCATTGTCTTCAAGTTTTTGGGGTGGAGGCTGTTCCTCATTGATTTTCAATTCTTGTTTTAAGGTAGCGTCTTGAATTTCTTTGAGACAAACAAGGACTTCCATCAGATCTGTCACTGATCCTCTTCGGTCCGGCTCTGTGTTCTCTCGTCTGTCATCACCCACCGGTTGCTTTTTCAGAACGCAGTAATCACTGAATCAAGGAGTCTCCTCCTCCTCCTCCTCTCCTCATCCATGTTGTCTTTCTGGTCCTCTGAAAACCTCTGACCTGTTGACTCCAGGCCTGGCTCCGCTCATCATGACTTTAGTTTGTTGTTGTAGTTAAGTGAAATACGATCTGGTGATAACAAAGAGTGTTTTATTCTGAAAATTAACCTGATGTTTTCATTTTGTTTTGGTGAAACCTGACTTCCTGTCCCGCTCCATCTGCTCTGTTGAGATTGATGCATCGTGCTCCGGCATCCAGCAGAAATAGAAGTCTTGTGTATCTGATCTGGAGGGCTCCGACCTGCCGGATCAGAGATGGAGCTGGAATGCAATGGAACAGATCCAGTGGAAGTTAACACATTGACTAGAATAGAAACCTATCAGATCTGGTGACGTGACAGACTGGAGACTGAACGAATTTGCCCGCAGAGCTACTGCCACAGACATCTATTTGTGCTGTGGAAGAAAGCGTAAGTGAGCTTTTGATGGTTTAAACTTGTTTTCTCTCTTCACTTAAAGCTCCTGTGAGACCTTTCTGGTTTGTGTTGAGTTTGGCGCCCCCTGTGGACAAAGTGGTACTTATTATCTCTTTCTTAATGTTTCATTTTAGATGTGAAAATAGTGTTTCTTAAAACTTTACGGCAAAAATAGAAGTCTTGGGTATCTGATCCGGAGGGCTCCAACCTGCTGGATCAGAGACTCATCTGCCACGCAACGGAGTGGATCCAGTGGAAGTTAACACATTGACTAGAATAGAAACCTTGGACACGTGGTGTTGTGACGGTTCAGAAGATATTAAGATTCTGAGTTTTTGCTATAGACTGTATAAAATATGGACGTAGTATCCGTGACGTCACCCATCTGTTTCTGAAGAGCTGTTTTGAAGCCAATCGGCAGCAGCAGCCATATTGCTTCTGTCGAGCCAGTGTGACGTAAAGAGGCGGGCTTTGAGCCTCCTAGCCAACAGCTGCAGTGTTCCTGCAGGCAGCTGAGCCTCTCATTGGAAGACTAGTAATCTCAATATCTTCAAAATTGCAGAATTAGATAAAAATCCACCCCCCTCACAGTGAGAGGACATCGAGAAATGCGCTATTCAGACTACACTCATCTTTTGTACCAGGCTGTAAACATGTTTATTTCTGCTGTAAAGATCGGCTTTTTTCCCATGGAATGGGAATTTGGTCGTAAGACGTCAGGCAGCACAACCAAAGAGGGCAGAGGCTGTGTGGCATGTTTTGATGCCTTTTGCACCCTTTTCTATCTTTTTGATTTGAAGTTTCACAAACTTTATTTGTTCCACTCTGTAAAGCTTGTGTTAGAACATTTAAAGGGACTTGCATCTCAGCCTTTCTGCAAACACAGAGCAGCTTTGAGTGGTGATTGTAACGTTTCATTCTGCAAGACATTTTTCATGAGATCTTCTCTTTGGCCTTCTCCTCGAGTTGAGAACATTAATATCCCGTCAGATTTAATTTTCCTGGATTTTACAATTCAATGTTAATATGTTGTGTTGTTAATGAATGGTCATGAGCTGTGGGTCATGACCGAAAGGATAAGATCGCGGATACAAGCGGCTGAAATGAGTTTTCTGCGAAGGGTGTCTGGGCTCGGCCTTAGAGAGAGGGTCAGGAGCTCGGACATCCAGAGGGAGCTCGGAGTAGAGCCGCTGCTCCTCCGCGTCGAAAGGAGTCAGCTGAGGTGGTTCGGGCATCTGATAAGGATGCCTCCCGGACGCCTCCCTTTAGAGGTGTTCCGGGCACGTCCAACTGGGAGAAGGCCCCGGGGTAGACCCAGAACGCGGTGGAGGGATTATATCTCCCGCCTGGTCTGGGAACGCCTCGGGATTCCCCAGGAGGAGCTGGAAAGTGTCGCCGGGGAGAGGGATGTCTGGGTCAATTTGCTTGGACTGCTACCCCCGCGACCCGACCCCGGATAAGCGGAAGAAAATGGATGGATGGATGGATGTTAATGAATGTCTTCTTGTACTTTTAACTTGAAATTTGTTGCTCAGACTTTGCAAAGTCCTGGGGCTCACTGCCGGATCACTTGAAGCTTATTGCAAACTTCACCGCTTTAAAGAGAGCAACCAAATCCTGATTCATTCAGCAACACTCATGTTTAACTTTCTGAAGTTCTGTCAGGACCACTCTTGTCCAAATAATTCATTATTTGCACGTAATAAGTGAGATTTATCTGTTCTGGGAGCTCCCTGCCCTTCCATGGGCCTACGTGGAATGCTAAAGCCTGAGCCGGGGAGAGCACACCTCCCCTCTCTTTCATATGCATGCATGAAAAGCCAAAGCAGGGAGAGCAGCAGCAAAGACTTCCAGGGTACAGAACAAAGCGAGCATCAGTAACAATACATATGACACTGGTAAAATCAGACACAGCAGGTTGCAGGGGAAGCAGATCTTCTGTTAGAGCAAACTGGATCCACAGAACGGATGACTGGTTTTGTGTTTTTCAGATGCACGTGATGTTTGGCTGTTTCATCAGTTTTACAGTAGAGCTGCTTGACGCCTGAGTAGCTAAGAGCAAAACGAAGAAAACAACAAGTAAAAACTTTTTCAAACCAAGCCAACAAGCAGAAACAAAGCAGCACCAACAACACTGTATGAAACAAGTTTTATATATTGACTTAGAAGCAGACGGAGCTCCAGGCAACCTCCTCCAACACAATCAATCTCTCACAGGGAAAAAGCTCTCTGTTCAGAACAGAGGTTTCCTCCTGAATTGGCAAGGACGACCAGCGACATCATTGTTTGGCATCTCTGAAATGGCTGAGGGATGAGCTGAATCAATTAGCCGCAGGAGGCCAAGCATTGTCATTCTCTTTGGGTTACTGGTGGCAGGCGGCCAGCAACGGTTCACATCACAGACGCTCAAGTCAAGGAAACGAGGAGGAAAGGATGGAGGGGAGTGGGTGCGGTTTATTTGATTTCCTCAGGAAAGTGATTACACCTTCTTCCTCCCAACCTTCTCTTCCTCTTCTTCCACCGTGCCAGTGACACACCTTGCTGGATCGTACCTCTTTTGCTGCTTTTGCACCATCACCTGAGAGCCTCTGAGTGCCCACACTTCAGCTTGTATAGCATCTGTTCACGCTGCAAACTGAGTTTCCTTGTGCTGCTCCTAACAGGGTGTGACTGTGTGTGTGTGTGTGAGATTAATGGAAAGGACGGCCGCTTATGTCTCCCTGCATATGATATACAGAATGTGTGTGAGTGTATACTCTGCAGTGTGTGTGTGTGAGAGAGAAATGACTGATGGAATTGGACGGAGGTAGAGTGGCGATGATAAATCAATTAGAGTGCACTGAAGAATTAGTGTAATGAAGGTGACAGCAGGGCCAATGTCCCACTCCGCCATGGATCAGTCCTCTGGGTGGGTGTGTATTTCTGTTCTCAATGGATTCCACTCAGGAGGAAGGGCTGGGTGAAAACCTTAACCAGTCTTTTAATTAACTTAATGGTGAAACAACTCTACAGCCCTCTGTGATTTTATCTGGAGCTAGCAAATGATGCTTTACCTGTTGACTATAGCCTGACACATGCAGACTTTTTCCATTTTCTAGTGTTGCCAGCTTTTAATCAACCAGCTATGACTTGGTTCCCATGTGGTGCCATTGCCAGTCTCGGAGCATTGTCCAAAACTGTCTGTTGAAGGACGTTAATTGCAGCCAAAGTATCACTCAATGACCGCCAAGGGATTACATTATGAACATTATGTCTTCCTCCTCGTTTCCTCCTCACACAAACTGCTTTCCTGCGTCCAATCAAAGCCCAAAGAAACACAGACCACTAGTGGTGCAACGGATCATGGTTGATCCGTGATCCGTACGGATGCCTCTCCACGGTTCGGCACGGTCCGCGGATCAGTTGATGAAAAAAGTTAGGCGTGTTCACGTGATGACCGCATGTTCAATCCACACTCACTCGTCAAGCGCAGCGGTAGTCATGGCAAGTGAAGGAGCAGAGGGACTTGAAAAACCTCCTGCATCTTGTAAGTCACATGTATGGGAGCATTTTGGTTTCCCTGTGAAATACACTGAATGCTGAATGTGCTTGAGCCACGTTATGAAACTCTGTTGCGCACCCACTAGACCAGAGGTTGTCAATTGTAATTAGCGCTAGCACTTATCCATGATAAATAAAAATCATCCACTATATCTTCAAATCTGCAGACGTGGGGAGTAAAACCGACCTTTGTGTTTATTAAGACAGCCTACAACTAGCATGCCTCCCTCCTAAGCTCCTTGTTAGCACACATTTGTGCAGGGAATGAAAAACGGAGGAGGGGTTGAGTTGTATTTTATACAGTCTATGGGCTGAACAAGCGCCGAGCTCTGACTCTGTGACAGACCGGATATTGTTGTGACGTAACAAAAACACTGAAGTCTGAAACGGCTCGTTTCACACACATTTACAGAAAGGTGGAGAAATCAGAACAGGGGCAGAATGGATTTTTTTGCAGGGAAACATATTTCAGGTAGAGAACCATTAAAAAGTCCATTTTGCATGATATGTCACCTTTAAGGAATAGAGATTGTCAAATCAATACCAGGATCGGATCGGCAGATACCAAAGCCCAGGTATCGATATCGGTATCGGGACCTAAATAGTAGGATCGGTGGATCCCTAATCCCTTAAAACTGCATCATGTTGTACCGTATCTTGCCACGCGGCATAGTGTCACATCTGGTGATAGTGCACCTTATAGAAGCAATGCACATCCTGTCCTATTATTTTGTATAGTGTCGTATCGTGTTGTATCGTGCCACGTCGCATCATACTGCACCATATTGTATTGATTCGTATCAAACAGTTCCGTATCGTGTCATGTCATATCATGGTGCTTCATATCGTACTGCACCATATAGTATCAATATGTATCCTATCGTACCTATCATGTCGTGTCGTATCATATTTCAGCCTTATACTCCTTTATTTCATGATCTAGAAACATGCCATTCAATAAGAGAAAACACGTCATTAAAACAGCTTGACTTACACCTAAATTAACTAAAAGTGCACTTCCATTGGCTTTCATAAATTTGCGTTTTTCTTTGAGCTTTAAACTCCACTCATCTTTCTCTTTTTAAATTATTTAACTCTTAAATCTGAGGACTCGCTGACAGTAAAGGAAAAGTTGAATTAAAATCATTTAAGAGAAGAATGAAGGGATTTTACAGTAAGTCTTGAACTCTTGTAAAGTGTCAGAGAACTGTTTTCCTCTGAATCAACCTGTGATCTTAAAATCCGGCCGTCTTTCCTCAGTCTGTGGTTGCTGTTGGAAACAGCTGTTGTTTCTCTCTTCTTCTTTCCTCTCTGTGTTTCTCTTTTTCTCACTGTCTCCCAGCAGCCCGCTATTCTTCCAGCTGTCATTCTATTCTTCAGGATTCAAACCCCCTCCTAATAGTGGTGTTTATTTTCTGTCAGGCACTCTTTGTCCTAAGCAGAATTGCAGGCTCATTATACACACATGTTCCCTCTTTCAAGATGCTGGAGCGTGTTTTCCTTTCACAGAGACACACTCCTATCCTCCCCGTGAAATCGTATCAATCAGCCATAGATATGTGCTCTCCTGGGTCTGCTGTGTCGTTTTCTGCTCCTGTGAGTAAGTGGATGGAATCAGATTTTATTGAGACATTACCAGAACAGCTTGGACAACTCTTCCCCTCAGAAATCAAAGTAAAAGCATTTAACAGTCAAACTATGTTCAATTACAACCAGATAAGAACGCAACAAAAGCTCAATTAATTACATGAAAGTGCTGACTTTCCTGTAGTCTTTAGGTGCATTTCGACCAAGAGTTCCGGGGTCTTTTAGCCCCCAGAACTACTTTACCCTGAACTAAAAGGTTCCTGCGCCCCCATTGTGTCTGCGTTTTGACCGTGTGCTGCAGTCCCGGGTAGATTGTGTAAATCAGGCCAGTTACATATGATGGAAAAACAAGTAAATGCACTACACCACCAGACCAGTAGAGGGCAGTAAAACAAAGACGAATGCCATTCATCACTGATGACACCATAGAAGCAGACGGACAGGTATGTATCATTATGAGCAACACAACAGTTAGCCTGTTAGCATGAAGAGACTCAGCTGGTGCTGTTTTAGATGGTTCTATATTTCATCACAGTTGGATTCACTCAATCAACACGTGAGAGGAGATAAGCGCCAGTAGCAAAGATGTTTCAACACAAAAAAATGTTGAAAAAAAAAAAATTGAAAAACAAATTTGAATTTTTGTTTTTTTGTTAATTGAAAAAAAAAATGTTGAAAAAAAAAATGTTGGAAAAAAAAAATGGACAAAAAAAATAAATTGACAAAAAAAATTTGACAAAAAAAATTTGACAAAAAAAAATTGAAAAAAAAATTTGAAAAAAAAATTTGAAAAAAAAATGGACAAAAAAAAATGGACAAAAAAAAATGGACAAAAAAAGTTGACCCGGAAGCCTGTGTTTCAACAGCTGTGTAAACTCCACAAACACTGACACGTTCAGCTGAAGGTCTCCAGTTTACAGGGTCACTTTTAAAACCGGAACACCGGGAGGAGAGATGCATTCACGGTGGGCTGAGAGAAGACTACTGTTACAAGCTGCTAAATCAAGAGAATCACAGCTTCTTCTTTTGAAAAGTACACACACATACAAAAAAGATAGAACAAATAAAAACTAATGAAAGAAAGAGAAATCAAGTGAATCACAGATGGAAAAAACAATGACTGTGAATTGTTTTTGGAAAAATTTGAAAAAATTGTTTTGAAAAAATGACAAAAAAAAATTGACAAAAAAAATTTGATTTTTTTTTAATTACATTTTTTTATTTGAAAAAATAAATCCTGACAAAAAAAAAATTGAAAAAAAAAATGGACAAAAAAGCTGAGCCGGAAGCTCTGTGTTCCAACATCTGTGTAAACTCCTCAAACACTGACATGTTCAGCTGAAGGTCTCCAGTTTACAGGGTCTCTTTTAAAACCGGAACACCGGGAGGAGAGACGCATTCACGGTGGGCTGAGAGAAGACTACTGTTACAAGCTGCTAAATCAAGAGAATCACAGCTTCTTCTTTTGAAAAGTACACACACATACAAAAAAGATAGAACAAATAAAAACTAATGAAAGAAAGAGAAATCAAGTGAATCACAGATGGAATAAACAATGACTGTGAATTGTTTCTGGAAAAAATTTGAAAAAAAGATTTGAAAAAAAAACAAAAAAAAAGACAAACATTTTGAAAAAATTTTTTTTTGAAAAAATGAAAAAAAGAAATTTGACCAAAAAAAGGGCAAAAAAAAAAAATTTGACAAAAAAAATTAGAAATTTTTTTTAATTAAATTTTTTTTTGAAAAAATAAATTCTGACAAAAAAAAAATTAAAAAAAAAAAAATTGGACAAAAAAGTTGAGCCGGAAGCCTGTGTTTCAACATCTGTGTAAACTCCACAAACACTGACACGTTTTGCTGAAGGTCTCCAGTTTACAGGGTCACTTTTAAAACCGGAACACCGGGAGGAGAGACGCATTCATGGTGGGCTGAGAGAAGACTACTGTTACAAGCTGCTAAATCAAGAGAATCACAGCTTCTTCTTTTGAAAAGTACACACACATACAAAAAAGATAGAACAAATAAAAACTAATGAAAGAATGAGAAATCAAGAGAATCACAGATGAAAAAAACAATGACTGTGAATTGTTTCTGGAAAAAAGGGAAAAAAAAAATTTGAAAAAATGAAAAAAAGAAATTTCACAAAAAAAAGGGCAAAAAAAAAAATTTGACAAAAAAAATTTGAATTTTTTTGTAGTTAAAATTTTTTTTTGAAAAAAAAAATTCGGACAAAAAAAAAATTGAAAAAAAAAAAATTGAAAAAAAAAAAATTAGACAAAAAAGTTGAGCCGGAAGCCTGTGTTCCAACATCTGTGTAAACTCCACAAACAGTGACACGTTTTGCTGAAGGTCTCCAGTTTACAGGGTCACTTTTAAAACCGGAACACCGGGAGGAGAGACGCATTCACGGTGGGCTGAGAGAAGACTACTGTTACAAGCTGCTAAATCAAGAGAATCACAGCTTCTTCTTTTGAAAAGTACACACACATACAAAAAAGATAGAACAAATAAAAACTAATGAAAGAAAGAGAAATCAAGTGAATCACAGATGGAATAAACAATGACTGTGAATTGTTTCTGGAAAAAATTTGAAAAAAAGATTTGAAAAAAAAACAAAAAAAAAGACAAACATTTTGAAAAATTTTTTTTTTGAAAAAATGAAAAAAAGAAATTTGACCAAAAAAAGGGCAAAAAAAAAAAATTTGACAAAAAAAATTAGAAATTTTTTTTAATTAAATTTTTTTTGAAAAAATAAATTCTGACAAAAAAAAAATTAAAAAAAAAAAAATTGGACAAAAAAGTTGAGCCGGAAGCCTGTGTTTCAACATCTGTGTAAACTCCACAAACACTGACACGTTTTGCTGAAGGTCTCCAGTTTACAGGGTCACTTTTAAAACCGGAACACCGGGAGGAGAGACGCATTCACGGTGGGCTGAGAGAAGACTACTGTTACAAGCTGCTAAATCAAGAGAATCACAGCTTCTTCTTTTGAAAAGTACACACACATACAAAAAAGATAGAACAAATAAAAACTAATGAAAGAATGAGAAATCAAGAGAATCACAGATGAAAAAAACAATGACTGTGAATTGTTTCTGGAAAAAAGGGAAAAAAAAAATTTGAAAAAATGAAAAAAAGAAATTTCACAAAAAAAGGGCAAAAAAAAAATTTGACAAAAAAAATTTGAATTTTTTTGTAGTTAAAATTTTTTTTTTAAAAAAAAAATTCGGACAAAAAAAAAATTGAAAAAAAAAAAATTGAAAAAAAAAAAATTAGACAAAAAAGTTGAGCCGGAAGCCTGTGTTCCAACATCTGTGTAAACTCCACAAACAGTGACACGTTTTGCTGAAGGTCTCCAGTTTACAGGGTCACTTTTAAAACCGGAACACCGGGAGGAGAGACGCATTCACGGTGGGCTGAGAGAAGACTACTGTTACAAGCTGCTAAATCAAGAGAATCACAGCTTCTTCTTTTGAAAAGTACACACACATACAAAAAAGATAGAACAAATAAAAACTAATGAAAAAAAGAGAAATCGTGGATGGCAGTTGTTCTGACATCCCCCCCTCCTGTTTTATTTTGCTGCCCATGCAAAGCACTTTGTAACTCAGTTTTGAAAAGTGCTCAACAAATGAAAGTATTATTTATTTTTTTCAAGTGTACCTGTAGCAGGTAAATGATCTGTCACTTTCAGCCTGACATATGGTGTCACGGACAAACACGTCGTCTGCTGTAGCTGATTGATCTCCTGAATGTGAAGGCAGACAGGCAGCACACTGTGCCTGGTTACAGGAGCGCATTTAAGGCTCTGATCAATAACTTTACAGCCTCTGAAAAGGAAACATGCCGAGGAGCTTTTACAAGGCCCTCGGAGCAGTGGAGAAGAAAAACCATTTAGCATGAAGGCTCCGACAGAAGTGATGAGCTCAGTCGGATTCCTGGCAGAACAATTGCAGTCCATCATCCAGCGTATAAATTCATCATTCAACACTTGTCTGGCTCAGACTGGGAGCTGACTGTAATGTGTCACTGCAGGCGAGATAAACAAAAGCAGCTGTACACTTGACATTGTCAGGGAAATCGATGGGTCGTTAATGAATTATATGGAAGAAGGGATCATTTTCATGTAGAATAACAGCGGTGTTTTAACTTAATGAAACACATCAAGGTTAATTCAAGGTTTGACACGTTTAAGAGTGATGTGTTTTATGTGGCACTATTTAGATTACACATGTTTCTACATATGTCCTGTTCTGAGGAGCCTCAGAAATGTTAAACACCCATCAGCTAAAACATTCTGACTACTGACAGGTGAAGTGAGCGTCATTGCTTATTTCTTTACAGTGGCATCTGTCACAGTGTGGCACGTGTTAGGCAGGAAATTTTGTCCTTGAAGTGGATGTGTTGGACTTCCACCATATCTGTGTTTGTGTTCGGAGCAGGACCGCCGGACAGCTGGAGTCATGTGACCGAGGTTTTCCTGCTGTAAACACTGAATCAAGGATTCTCCTCCTCCTCCTCCTCTCCTCATCCATGTTGTCTTTCTGGTCCTCTGAAAACCTCTGACCTGTTGACTCCAGGCCTGGCTCCGCTCATCATGACTTTGGTTTGTTGTTGTAGTTAAGTGAAATACGATCTGGTGATAACACAGAGTGTTTGATTCTGAAAATTAACCGGATGTTTTCATTTTGTTTTGGTGAAACCTGACTTCCTGTCCTGCTCCATCTGCTCTGTTGAGATGGAAGCGTCGTGCTTGTCTTGTGTATCTGATCCGGAGGACTCTAACCTGCTGGATCAGAGACAAAGCCGGAACGCAACAGGGTCAATCAATCTTCAATCAATCTTTATTTGTATAGCGCCAAATCACAACAAACGTTATCTCAAGACGCTTTTACAAACATAGGAGGTCTAGACCACTCTATGTCAAATTATGAACAGAGACCCAACTTCAAGACAGGGTAAGACTCGGTCTGACCCCACCTTAATCCATCATGAGCATTGCACATCGCAGTATTTAGCTAGTTACAGTGGTGAGGAAAAACTTCCTTTGAACAGGCAGAAACCTCAGGCAGAACCAGACTCATGTTAGACAGCCATCATGCCTCGACTGAGTTGGGTCTGGAAAGACAGATAGAGGGGAGTAAGAGAGAGAGGTGATAGTGATGAGACGAGCAGTAGAAGCTGTTGCCGCTGGAGTCCAGTACGTCCGTATCAGCTGGAGTCCAGAACGTCTGCAGCAGGGTGAATTCAGTGGAAGTCAACACATTTACTAGAATAGTAACCTATCAGATCCGGTGCTGTGACCGGATCAGAGACGGACCGGGCACGGACCTGGTGGAAGGATGTGAGCAATTTTGACAAGGATCAATCACTGGGTCAGAGATTCTCTTAAACCACAGCTCTTGTGGGTTGCATTGGTTAGTACCTACCAAAAGTGATCAGGGAAGGAAATCCAATGAACCAGGGACAGGGTCATGAGCGACCAAGTCTCATTGATGTGTGATTTGAGTGAAGGTGGTCCGATCCATAAGAAGAGCTGCTCGAACTCAGACTGAATGCTGGTTCTGATATAAAGATGTCACAGCACAGAGCATCACAGTGTGTTGCGTATGAGGTTGCGTAGCTGCAGACCAGTCAGGGTAGATGATGAACAGCAGGGGCCCCAGGACAGAGCCCTGGGGCACACCTGTGGTGACGGGGACTGGATGGGAGGTGAAGGATTAAAGCTTAAAGCTTCCACAGTTGGCATGAGAGGATCGGATCTAGAGCACAGAGCAATTGGAGGAACACAGCAAGTTCAAGGTGTGAATCTGTTGCATCTGTTGGACTTGCTGCCTACACAATCCTAATATCATGGCTGATCAGTGTCATGTCTTTCCTCCTGAAACACTAAAGTGTGGCAGCTTTAGGAGTTTGAGCCTCTGACGACTGACAGTCTAGAGGATACGTCGACCGCTTTTATTGGACCGTCACCAACAGTCTGGCCAGTTTGTGTCCTCCTCTAAAAGCGTCGTGAACCGAGGCTGTGACAGGAAGGCCGGCAGTCTTGGAAGTAAAAACCACGACTTGCTCCAAAATACATCCTCATTTAATTTTTATAGTAGCCCACATTCACTGCAACAAGCTGCAAATCATAAACTATGGATGCTCTTAGAAGTCGCTGCAAGGTTACAAAACTTTAACGAGATGTTTGGATCTTTTTCTACATCCTGACTCAGTCTTGATCATGTGAATACTCTGAAATGGATTTAGCATGACATTTTTAAGGTGTCTGAGTCTTTCTTTACATGTCTTAAATCAATAAATGGGAAGTCTCCTCCCCTCTGGATCATTCAGGAAGCATGATTTTGTGATTCCTATCCAAATTTCAGCTCCCCATCTGTGCCGTAGACAATCCACCAAATAAATATGAACATCTGTGAGTCGCACAAACAAGCTGACATCCTTTAGTTCCACTTTTTCCTCCGTGAGATGAATC
This sequence comes from Notolabrus celidotus, assembly GCF_009762535.1. Classification (NCBI taxonomy): domain Eukaryota; kingdom Metazoa; phylum Chordata; class Actinopteri; order Labriformes; family Labridae; genus Notolabrus; species Notolabrus celidotus. The sequence goes on from NC_048280.1 coordinate 3,247,433, forward strand.
CATATTGCGGCATTATTCAGCAGACAGGACAAGCTAAATCTCCAAAGTAATCCATGTCATTTTCTGGCACCGAAGCAGACACTCAGAAAATCTCCCCCCTTTCTGGCTCCGGTGAGAGTTTCTCCGCTGGGTCGTGTCCAAAGTGAAATGACCATGAAAGAAAGCAAAGGAGTGCAGCCAACGAGGAGACATAAATAATAAGAGTCATATAAAAGAGAAGGAGCAGCAGAGATGGATAGACTGAAGAACATGAAAGAGCTTTCTGGTGTAATGTTATGCAAATGATAGGTTTTGATAATAAGGGCTTAAAGCATGAGTGGGCTGCATGTTGAAACAAAATGAGCGTCATATTTATAGAGGTCTAAGAGACCCTTGCACCTGCCCGGAGCTTCCTCTCCTCCTCCTCCTCCCTGCAGATCGCTAATCAGAGGGGATGGAGCGGGATGATGGAGCTTCCTCATCCTGCCATCAGCCAGCTGCTTTCCGCCAGTGAGAAGAAGCCGTGGGGATTCTGCCAGAGATCCAAAAACTCATGTAGCAGCAGGATGACGGTCTGCTGGGTAAACCCTCTGGAAAACTGTGATTTCAATTCTGGAGTTATTCTGTAAAATATGATCAAAAGTAACATTTAAGACCCTTTGAAGGAATATTGATGCCTCTTTATGAGCATGATACAGAAACATCCTTTGTAAAACTTCGCATAAAGTCACAATGAGTGATTTGAATGTTGTTAGAAACACTATTTTCACATCTACAATGCAAGATAAACAAAGAGATAAGAAGTACCACTTTGTCCACAGGGGGCGCCAAACTCAACACAAACCAGAAAGGTCTCACAGGAGCTTTAAGTGAAGAGAACAACAAGTTTAAACCATCAAAAACCCTCTTTGGTCAGTTTGTCACAGCTTTGGATCTGATCTAGACCAAGTCAAGAACCTTTAACTTGACATGTTCCTCCAGGCCACCTTTGCTCATTGCGCTGTGGTCCAGATCTGATCCTCTCATGCCAGCCATTGTAGCTTTTAGAGGTGTATTGGGGTCAGCATGGACACCCTGACTGGTCTGCAGCTACGCAACCTCATACGTAATACACTGTGATGCTCTGTGCTGTGACATCTTTATATCAGAACCAGCATTCAGTCTGAGTCCGAGCAGCTCTTCTGTTGGATCGGACCACCTTCACTCAAATCACACATCAATGAGACTTGGTCACCCATGACCCTGTCCCTGGTTCATTGGATTTCCTTCCCTGATCACTTTTGGTAGGTACTAACCAATGAAACCCACAAGAGCTGTGGTTTTAGAGAATCTCTCAATCCGTCACAGTTTGATCCTTGTCATAATCGCTCACATCCTTCCACCAGATCCCTTCCCCAGTCCGTCTCTGATCCGGTCACAGCACCAGATCTGATAGGTTTCCTATTCTAGTAAATGTGTTAACTTCCACTGAATTCACCCTGCTGCAGACGTTCTGGACTCCAGCTGATACAGACGTAGTGGACTTCAGCGGCAACAGCTTCTACTACTCGTCTCATCACTATCACCTCTCTCTCTTACTCCCCTCTATCTGTCTTTCCAGACCCAACTCAGTCGAGGCATGATGGCTGTCTAACATGAGTCTGGTTCTGCCTGAGGTTTCTGCCTGTTAAAAGGAAGTTTTTCCTCGCCACTGTAACTAGCTAAATACTGCGATGTGCAATGCTCATGATGGATTAAGGTGGGGTCAGACTGAGTCTTACCCTGTCTTGAAGTTGGGTCTCTGTTCATAATTTGACATAGAGTGGTCTAGACCTCCTATGTTTGTAAAAGCGTCTTGAGATAACGTTTGTTGTGATTTGGCGCTATAAAAATAAAGATTGATTGATTGATTAATTGATTGATTGATTGATTGATTGATTGATAGGGCTGCACGGTGGTGCAGTGGGTAGCGCTGTTGCCTCACAGCTAGAAGGTTCCTGGTTCGAATCCCTGGCCGGGCGGGTGCCTTTCTGTGTGGAGTTTGCATGTTCTCCCCGTGCATGCGTGGGTTCTCTCCAGGTACTCCGGCTTCCTTCCACAATCCAAAAACATCCTCAGGTTGATTGATCACTCTAAATTGCCCGTAGGTGTGAGTGTGTGCGTGAATGGTTGTCTGTCTCTCTGTGTTAGCCCTGTGATAGGTTGGCGACCTGTCCAGGGTGTACCCTGCCTTCCGCCTGAAGCCAGCTGGGATAGGCTCCAGCCCCCCGTGACCCCTAACGGGATAAGCGGTCAAGATAATGGATGGATGGATGGATGGATGATTGATTGATTGACCCTCTTGCGTTCCAGCTTTGTCTCTGATCCGGCAGCTCGGAGTCCTCCAGATCAGATACACAAGACTTGTATTTTTGCCGGATGCTGGCACACGACGCATCAATCTCAACAGAGCAGATGGAGCGGGACAGGAAGTCAGGTCTCACCAAAACAAAATGAATACATTCCGGTTAATTTTCAGAATCAAACACTCTGTGTTATCACCAGATCGTATTTCACTTAACTACAACAACAAACCAAAGTCATGATGAGCGGAGCCAGGCCTGGAGTAAACAGGTCAGAGGTTTTCAGAGGACCAGAAAGACAACATGGATGAGGAGAGGAGGAGGAGGAGAATCCTTGATTCAGGGATTACTTCAGAAAAAGCTCGGTCACATGACTTCAGCTGTCTGGCGGTCCTGCTGCGTGCTCTGTTCTAAAAACGCAACCGATGGGCGTTGATGGATGAGAGAGCATGAGGAAAGCCTAATAGATCTCATGCAGACACTTAAGGATACTTCATGCCTCCTTATATCAATCTTAGAGGACTGTTGAATGAGAAATGGTTGTACAGTACCAGCACTCTGCTGCTGTTGCCAGGCAGAAGAAGCTACACAGAGCATGTTTTGTGCTTTGCAGTTTTATCTATCTTTATCTGCTGGATCTAAACACGTAACACATTTCAGCTCTTACACAGCCTCTCATCATCTGTACTCAAGCTCCACTCAGGAGTTTGTATCAGCAGTTTGAGTCGTGGAAGTTTTCCAACTCCTGTCACTGAACCCGGCTTTTACCTCCTGAATAAAACACACACACTAAAACTAACTTAGGGTCTCAATCTGATGAAGATGTTTTGATTGACTGATGCAATGAAAGCTCTGCTGCTTTGAATTCAGTCACGCAGTCTCCAAACTGAATTAATGACAATGACATTCTTTTCTATGAATGCACAAAAATCATTATTATGGTTCATGCTCTTTTCAGGGCTGCTCTTAATTTATGCATTCATACATTTAAGCACCATCTCTGAGTGTTGCTAAGTTCCTACACTGCAGTAACTTTTATGAGCTGGGTCAGATCGTGTCTGCATCAGTGTGGCCGCTGGTTTACCTCAGGGCAGCGTTGATGCTTCACTTCTTCTGTACTAACTTACAATGTTACAATGTTACAATGTCATTTAGCAGACGCTTTTATCCAAAGCGACGAGAACAAGAACAACACAAGCAAAGATCTAGACAAGAGGAAACAAGATCAGTAAGAGTAACAAAGTGCTTCAAGTCCATTTGGGTGCAGGTACTGCCAAACAGTGTAAAGGCAATGCACAAAAGTAAATAAGGAACATCTACAATGAAGCAACCAAACCATTTAAGACCTTCCATTATTATCGTCAACAATTAACATCACCACAATAATGACCAAAGTACCAAGTGCTGGGTCACTCCAGACCTGAACACAGATTCCCAGAGTAGAGCAGGACAGTGTGAGTCAACTGTAGCTGGAAGACATGATCTGCCCCTGGGGACAACAGTGGAGAACAGTCTAGCTAAGTGCATAGTGCTTCTTAAAGAGCTGGGTCTTCAGCTGTCTTTTGAAAGTAGAGAGGGACTCTGCAGATCGAATGGAGTTGGCCAATTCATTCCACCATTTAGGGACAACAGAAGAGAAGAGTCCAGCTAGTGATTTTGAGGCCTTGTGTGCTGGAAGCACTAGGCGCTTTTCAGAGGCTGAGCGTAGCGGGCGAGAAGGGCAGTAGACCTGGATGAGGGGTTCCAGGTAAACTGGAGCGGTTTTGGTTACTGCTTTGTAAGTCATGATTAGAGTTTTGTATCTGATGCGAGCTGCAACTGGAAGCCAGTGTAGCGAAATGAGCAGGGGAGTGACATGAGCTGTCTTAGGCTGGTTGAAGACCAGACGTGCTGCTGCTGCGTTCTGGATCATTTGCAGAGGTTTAACTGTGCATGCAGGGAGGGCCTGCCAGTAGAGAGTTGCAGTAGTCAATGCGTGACATTACAAGAGCTTGAACCAGGAGCTGTGTTGTGTGTTCTGTCAGGTAATTTGAACTTATTGTGTGGTCTTCCATGTTGTAACCGAAAATGAAAGAAGCAGGAACTGGAGTCTGTTTTCTTCCGATAAACGTAAATACGTCACGCCCACCCCTGTCCAATCAGAACCCTTCCCAACCCCCAGACGTTAAGAGGAATTGAATAAAAACAATTAAACGTGTTTTCCATGCAAACCTCAATTCGGAATTACTATTTTCATGTAAACACGAAGGAGAAAACTTTAATTCCGAGTTATTTAATTCGGAATTATTAATTCAGAATTAAAAAACATCATGTAACCGTGGCCACTGAGCATCTTCAAAGAACTGTAAGAAAAACAAGAGAGTTTCTTATCACCTCTTGCTTCCTGGTCACCTTCCTGACTTCTCACTTTATGGTCTGCTCCTCAGCCATGGGAACAGATAACAATATGCAAATCACAGGAGGTTTGGTATGTGTGAATGTTTCTAGCTTCTGATCAAAGCAAGAACAACATACTATCATGTCTGTATTTTTCCCACCACATGTGCTGCACCGCACGGCACGTCTGTCAATGTTTGTCGTGATAAACTTCACATTTAAAATTCAAAGCATTCAGTTCGGGCTCCTGACCCCAGAGACCTGTGAGAAGTAGGTTACTCTGTCTTTGTAATTAACATAAAAAGAATCCAATTATAATAAGAACAAGGGTCAGAGTTACAGTTCCTCTGTGACCACGGGGAGGAGGCGTGAAATAAAAGTGTGTGGAAAAGGTATTAAAGTAAGATATGAGCTCGGGAAGGGAGATGATTGTGTTTTTACAAGCAGGGAGACACAATAAGAGAAGATGGATGCTTTAAGAAGGAGGCATTTCTTATATATATGGTTGAAATTAAACAACTTACACACACTGCACCTCTCTTCATCTTTTTCATTATTGTTTCTAAACTTTGCCTCAGACTTTTAATGATTTAATCCAGGTTTGTAGTTTCGGGTTTGCATGATCGTACCCCTGAAAGAGTAGTTTCTTCCTTGTCGCAAGTGAGGATCCAAATACGTAGACGAAGCAGTGTGTGTCCTGCCCTACCCCGCCCCGCCTCCTACAGTTTCTCTGTGCCTCTCTCTGCGTCTGATTGTTGTTGTGGCGCTCTCTCCCTCTCTCCCTCGCTCTCTCTCCTGTGCTCTGCAGGGGCTGCTTTCTCAGACACACACAGCAGGTGATTGAGCTCACCTGGGCCTGGTTAGCAACAAGGAGTCAGAGTATGAAGGCAGGAGAGAGGAGGCAGCCGGTGACAGTGGGCCTTTGGCTGTGTGTCTGTGTGTGTGAGTGTTTAGACGACTTCCTGAATTAGTGATTACTCCTTCTGTTGGAGGAGGCTGTTTTACTTTGAGACATTAGAATTTGCTTATTGTTGTAATTTCATTTTGCAGTGTTTGGATGTATTTATAGTGTCTGCCGGATCGGAGATGGGGCGCAACGGAGCGGATCCAGTGGAAGTTAACAGATTGACTAGAATAGAAACCTATCAGGTCGGTGACATAACGGACACCGATCTGGTGGAATTTAGACGTTATTGTGCTTTATCGTGTATAAGAGCGGCTGTAATTACCGAATTTCTCCTGGGATGAATGAAGTATCAATGATTCTGATTATAAATCCTTTAACTCCACTCAAACTTTGTTCCCTCCTTCCTTTTTCCTTGGTTTACATTTGTATTCTTGCTCCCCTCACCCCCTAACTCTCCTTGGGGAACATGACTCTGATCTTATGATAACATTCATCAGCAACATGTTTCAGAAAGTCGCCCAAACGACACAACTCTCGTTCTGAAATCTTTCTCACTTCTTCTCAGCTTGTTGTATTCCACAACGATTCAAGATGTAAGAGTTGGAGCACATAACCTTTCAAACAGCGGGCATGAGAAGGGTTTCATTTAACATGAGACATCGCACCTCAATCAATGCATCAACAAAGGAACTAACAGTCCGACCTCTCTCTCTCTCTCTGATCACCTGCAGAGCATGTGTCAGGCGCTGCAGGTGATCAGACGCGTGGGCCAGAGACTGATGAGAGGTTTTCTAGTTCACTGATTGCAGCTGGCAATCTCATATGCATAAAAAGAAAAAGGGGAAATGGTCAGAAATTAGCTGTCCTGATGTGTCCAGGTGTCATCCATTCCATATGTGGAAAACACTGGATTAAATACTCGAACCGAGCATTGGTGAATTTGAAGATTACAGCCAGGGACCAGAGATCAGATATTGGAGTTTTACTGTGTTCAGTGGTTTTAACGGTGGTTTTAAGCTTGTGTGTTAAAGACAACAAATTAAGGTATGCTTTGTGCTGACAGTCTGATGTGTGGTGAAAAGAGTTTTTGATTGAAATAAGGGAGGAGAGGCAGTTTCCAAAACCTTTGCACATTTAAACGAACAGCAACAGAATCATTAAACAAGAAGAAGAATGATGTGCTCCTAATTTCCTGTTGACCCTCAAGATACATGTCACCAGTGTTTCCAGCGCTAAGGAATAAAATGATGGATCCATACCAAATCCAATTAATTGACTTCAATCAGTCAATCTTTATTTGTATAGCGCCAAATCCCAACAAACGTTATCTCAGACTCTTTCCAAACAGAGCAGGTCTAGACCGTACTCTATGTTCTATTATTAACAAAGACCCAACATCAAGACAGGATCAGATCCAGTCCCATCTTACAGACAGGACTCAGTCTGATCTCATCTTAATCCACCATGAGCAGAGCACTTTGCAGCATTTAGCAAGTTACAGTGGCAAGGACAAACTTCCTTTAACAGGCAGAAACCTCCAGCAGGACCAGACTCATGTTAGACACACATCTGCTGAGACCGTCTTGGAGAGAGGGATAGAGGGAGGTGAAGAGAGAGAGAGATGATAGTGGGGAGACGGATAGTAGTAGTTGTAGCAGCAGAGGAACCTACGAGACAAGGGAGCTCAGGAACTCCAGAAAGGTCTATGGTTAGTAACTTTAATGGGACAGGGAGAGTTAAAGTAAGTGACAGGTGGGGATCCCAGTGTGTCAGTTCCCTTGGCAGTCTAAGCCTAAAGCAGCATAACTAAGAGCTGGTCCAAGCCTGACCCAGCTCTAACTAAAGTTTGAAGCCTACTCTTAAAAGTAGAGAGGGTGTCTGCCTCCTGGACCCTGACTGGTAGATGATTCCAAAGGAGAGGTGCCTGATAACTGAAGGCTCGACCTCCCATGCTATTTGCACTTATATTCACCCAACAGATGCATCCTATTTTGCAAATTGATTATCCGTTTTATGTTCAGCGGGTGCACTTTGCATTTTCAGTGTCGTCTGTTGTAGTCAGTGTGTTCTGACAGCTTGAGTTAGCCTCCTTGATTTAATGTATATCGGCGAGAAAGGACGTGATTTTAAAATTCATCAGAGCAGTGATCTTCAGAAAATGTTGGTATTTGTATGCACCAACACAATGAGCAAAATCTCCTGTTTTATATGTTACAATGTTACAATGTCATTTAGCAGACGCTTTTATCCAAAGCGACGTACATACGAGAACTAGAACAACACAAGCAAAGATCGAGACAAGAGGAAACAAGATCAGTAAGAGTAACAAAGTGCTTCAAGTCAATTTGGGTGCAGGTACTGCCAAGCAGTGTAAAGGCAATGCACAAAAATAAATAAGGAACATCTTCAATGAAGCAACCAAACCATTTAAGACCTTCCATTATCATCATCAACAATTAACATCACCACAATAATGACCAAAGTACCAAGTGCTGGATCACTCCAGACCTTAACACAGATTCCCAGAGTAGAGCAGGACAGTGTGAGTCAACTGTAGCTGGAAGACATGATCTGTCACTGGGGACAACAGTGGAGAACAGTCTAGCTAAGTGCATAGTGCTTCCTAAAGAGCTGGGTCTTTAGCTGTCTTTTGAAAGTAGAGAGGGACTCTGCAGATCGAATGGAGTTGGCCAATTCATTCCACCATTTAGGGACAACAGAAGAGAAGAGTCCAGCTAGTGATTTTGAGGCCTTGTGTGCTGGAAGCACTAGGCGCTTTTCAGATGTGATGTGTAGCACATCATCTTATCATTTCTACATGACATTATAATGCGCATTTCATGTATGCAACTTTTGCTTTCTGGGAAAAGAGAGGAAATGTGCAACAGATACACACTTGTGTTTGGTTTATGGTTTGTATGAATGGTTTCATGAAGGAACATGTCCCATTGATTCTCTATTGACACATCACTAAAGAACATGTTATTGGGAATGAATGTGTTGGAAGTCATGTCCCATTGATTCTCTATCTACACTTCTATAGGACTGTTTTATACTTTTTAAACTGACACAGTAGATTAGCCAAGGAACAAGGTTTCTCCTAATGAAAGAAGGGGTATAATTCCTCAAAGTCTTCCTCTTTTGCCAAGTTTTAAGCTAATTTAATTTTATAATGCTTCTGAGTTGACACGCATTTATCTTTGTCTCTCCGTTCCAGTCATGGATCACTGACACTCACTGTTTGGGCTATATAAGCTTTCAACAGGCATGATTCATCAACTATGATACCTGAGGTTTTAGGATTGTATCTCCAACAATGATGTTGGGAACTACATGAGAACATTTGGCTCTCTTTAGAATATGTTCTCCAGGAATCGCTTCAATGGACAACACGGAGCAGGTGTTGCCCCAAAAGGAGGCACAAAGGCAAAAGTCCATTCACCGAAAAAGAGGGCTCCAAACCCCAGGGTAGCTCTGGTCATTCGTGGTAAGATACACCGGCTCTTGCAAGGTTCTACAGATCACCATGTCCCAGATCCGCAGCTCTATGATGCTGGAATTGAACAGGAGGAGAGGGAGTTACAGGAGAGCAGGAAGGAGCATCGAGGCGTTTACCCAAGGGTGAGCTCCAGGGATGAGGCCTACTCTCCAAAAGTGCCAAACGGTAAAGGACATGGAGTAGCACCCGGGCCACCTTGTGTAGGAGAGGTGGAACTGAACAGAGAGGGATGTATAAGATTACCCTGCACCCTGCAGCATAGAAGCTCCAGATCCCAAACTAGTGTAAAACGAATCTCCTTTGAGAGTGGACTCCGGGAGGCACCTGAGCAGATGAGACCACCTAGCTACTACGGTCCAATCGGCTCAGACATGAATGGTGCTAAATTTGCAGGGGCAGCAGGAAGGGAATTTCCTTCACCCCGTATTCGGCCAAAGAGACCTTATTCTACTGGTGACTGTGTGGACTACAACTTCAACAGGACTCTCCCGGGTACTCTGCTGGAAGAGGATGAAGACAAAGAGGAGGAGTCGAGTGCCATCATCGAGCACATTCTCAAGGAGCTGAGGGGAATAAACAAGATTCAGGAGGAAATCTCAGACCTCAGGGATTACCTGACCTCTGTCCGAGGGTCAGTCGAGGAAGTATCATCCTGTGTAGATGCCGTATTGTCAGAGATTGAGGGCATTCGTTCTAGCAACAGGGCGGGTTCAATGGTGCATGCTGGTACCTGGTCAGGGGCAGAGTGCAAAGACGAGACATCCCCCCGCAGGAGGCCAGCTAGTGCTTATGGCAGTTTAGGGAGTGCGGTTCCAAAGTCTGGCTCGAATGTGTTCTCCCAGGTCGGCAAAGAGCGCCACAGCATCCATGGGGAATTGCTGCTACCGAGGCCAAAAGACTCTACTGTGTCCCCAATTGCTGAATCAGTGGATTCTCATGAACTGGAGGAAGCAGAGGATGCCTCTGATCACAGCTCTGACATCCCAGTTGGTGCTATAGCAAGAAAGCTCAGCTTTGGCTACCTTGAAAGACAGGATGGCCAAGACTATCCAAGCACCAGCTCCTTGTCTTCTGGCCATAGTTCCAAATCTGATTCCGACCTGGAGACACCATCCTGTAGTCAAGTAAGAAAGCAGCAAACGGCTGGTGGTGATGAGCATTGGAGTGAAACTGGAACCCAACGCAGTGACGTGAGGGAATCTGCGTGGCACGGAGAAGCTGCTTACCTCAGGGGCAAAAGTCTGGAGGAGCATGGAGCTGATAGCTCGCTCTGTTGTGAAGGAGCCGGTAGCTGGGATCACTATAGAGGTGCGGGAGGTTATAGTACATCGGGGCAGTGCTCCACAGAAAGCTCAGAGCATCCCTCTCTTCGCTCTGGGCAACATTACAACTCACCTGCCAGCACTTCTAGCAGAGAGGAGTGGCAGGCGAGAAGGAAGAGGCCTCAAACCAAATCTGCAATTCATGTTCCAAAAAATAACCCCACATCAGGGTATGAGTATGCTCCTGATTTTTCCTACCCTCAGAGTTCTGGTTACCATTCAGTGGATGGGCATGACGGAGAAGGAGGAGAATTTGACTATGGGCAATCAAACGACCTGAGTTACTCAACAGACTGTCAAGTTGATAGTTATCAGGAACCTTATTCGGTTTATGAGGCATCCTCAGAAGGGGCATGGACTGAGGCGTCTCTGTGTACAGATGTAGCTGATGTTGATAAGCAATTCATCCAAGAGACTGAACTCATGAACCAAAGCCTAGAAACTAGACTCCATCACCCCAGCAGCGAGGAAATCCAAGCCGGTGGTTTCACTGTCAAACGTATCGGTCGAGCTGTGCTTGATTTTCGCTCTGCCTTGCGGGGAGCGTTGCGCAAACTTGACGCTCCTGCAGCTCAGAACGCCAGAGAGGACACAGACTTTGACTTATCAATGCCTTCTGAACTGTATACAATAGAGCTGCCTTCAAAAACTTTATACTACGGGGCACCGAATGAAGAGACTTTGAATGAAACCTTTCAAGGTGATGTGAATGACAGCAGTAGTGTTGTTCCTGAGCTCAGCAAAGACAACACTCTGGATAAATCGGATCTTTTCTCAGTGGAGCCTTTGCCTGAAGAAGCCAACGACAGCCTTACATTGATGTCTGCGGACACTTACCTTCATCCTTCTTGCTCAGACACGATTCCCCCATGCATGGAAGATCTGTCAGTCTGTCCTGACCCGGTGTCCAGTAGCACTGCAATAACTCCTCCACCTGGTGACCTTACAGAACAATCCTATAAAGGTCCTGCAGAAGGTCCTGAAGCTGGTCCTGCAGATCGCACCCTCAAAGCCCAGATTTCCCAATGCACGACTACAGAATCCCTCTCGGTGTCCCTCTCGGCTGAGGAACCCGCATCAGAGGGGCAGGGAGGGACCGAGCTGCCACTTGACCAAGTGGAAGGAGAAGCAGGAGAGCCTTCTTTGGAGATAAGCGAGTTGGATGAACGGAAACTGAAATGCTTGAGAACCTTTCAGCAAATCCTCCGAGAGAAGAGGGAGTCCAGACGCAACCTTGCCAGTGTGACTATGTCAAGCTTTTCTCAGGATAATTTTGAACCAGGTAGCCGTCACCGTATTTGAAGTTGAAATCCACCTTTGCTTCATTTTTGTTGCTTTTTCTTTTGTGTGAATTCGTCATCCATTGAATTTTGTTTACAGTCTTTGCATGTTGATTACAATACAGGATTTTTATCCAACATATTCCCTCAATTTGTGGTTCCTAACACCCTCATGGTTTGGCATACACTGTGTAACTTTAACCAGATTTTTAAGTCTGAGAACTGATTTTGAAGTTGGCCAAATTACAGCTCTATTGCAGATTGTTTCCAGGCATGAGGACCAATCATGGCCCAATCAGCAGCTCCTAAACAGGCTGCTGAATGTCTGTTTGAAACAAGATGGTACATGAGCTGATTCCCAAACTTCAGGGGTTTTGTTTCCTGACTTTGTTTTAGATAAGCTTTATTTGTTTTTCTCACATTCTTATTCACATATTATACTCAATTGAGTGGTCATGGAATAATTGGACACCAAATCTCGACTTCCTGTCTTCCTTCAGCCGTCACAACTCAACTCATTTTTATTTATGTTGCACCTTTCATACATTCAAGCATGCAGCTCAAAGTGCTTCACAGAAAACATCAGAAATAAATCAAATGATACACGGCTAAAACAAAATAAAGGAAAGTTATATGAAATATTTTAAAATTAAAATAGAATAATTATGATAAAATCAATTAATTAAAACCATGAATATCAGACAAATTAAATAAAATGGTGACACTAAAATTTATAAAATAAAGTCATAAATATCAGAAATAAATAAATTAAAATCATGAAAGTAAAATCAATAAAATAAAATCATACATATCAGAATAAATAAATAAAATCATGACACTAAAATCAATAAAATAAAATTATAAATATCAGAAAAAAATAATAAAATCATGACACTAAAATCAATAAAATCAAATCATAATATTAGAAACATTTAATAAAATCATGACACTAAAATCAATAAAATAAAATCATAAATATCAGAAACATTTAATAAAATCATGACACTAAAATCAATAAAATAAAATCATAAATATCAGAAACATTTAATAAAATCATGACACTAAAATCAATAAAATAAAATCATAAATATCAGAAACATTTAATAAAATCATGACACTAAAATCAATAAAATAAAATCATAAATATCAGAAAAAATTAATAAAATCATTACACTTAAATCAATTAAATAAAATCAAAAACATTAGAAAATTTAATAAAATCATGACACTAAAATCAATTAAATAAAATCATAATATCAGAAACGTTTAATAAAATCATTACACTTAAATCAATTAAATAAAATCAAAAACATTAGAAAATTTAATAAAATCATGACACTAAAATCAATAAAATCAAATCAGATAAATGCCATGAAAATTAGATAAAATGAAATAAAGATAAGATTGAATAATCTAAAAAATGAAGATGATGCTTGAACACTGTTCATAAATGTTATCAGTCCTGGCCTAAAAAGAAATTACGCCAAGTTAAAAGCCAGATGGAAATGTAAGTTTTAAGTTTACTTTTAGGCAAAGGCAAAAAAGGCCTGAAAAAACAACTTTGAAAAAAAGAAAACTTTATTGAGAATTGTTAACGCTCCATCCTAATTCAACACGAACAGTGTGAGCACTCCGGTTGTGCTTGACTGCGTGAGTGTATTATTCGTGAGCTTTCTTTTTACGATCAACTCCCACTGTCACATTAACACAGTCCCACAGTGTGTGCCAGACCGAAGATGAAACAGCATCTGTACTTTTTGTTTGTCTTTTCATGAATTTACTTCAAACCAATTTTGATTTAACTCTCAAGGATGAAAAAAAAATGTTTGTTTGCTTTAAAACTTTCCATCTCATGAAAACCTCGAACATCTCTGCGTCATTAAATCAGTGGGATGCTGATAAAAGCACATCTGCCTGTGTCCTATGAGGTCTCGCCCCGCCGTTAAGACTAAACCCCCACACTGAGCGTATTTACTGCATCAAATGGTCTTTGCTAATTTTCCATCCGACTCGAGGGTAATGCATCCCCTGCCCCTCCTTAGTCCCTTCCTCCTCCTCCTCCAGACTCCAGCAGCGTTCATTTGCCGAATTAGAAATCATTAATTATCTCCTCGCAAAGTGAACGTGGCGTTAAAGAGGGAGGAGGAGGAGGAGGAGGGGTATGAAGAGTCGTTCTCATGATGAATTTTACATGTTAATCCAACATTTATGACCTCAGACACCATTTTATTTGAGAACTCCACGGCAAAGCTGCTTTTAGCGTCACCCAAGCATTCATAAATTGAATATCCTCTAATGTGTGTGTCCTTTCTTTGCATGATTAGTCAAAGTGACTTTCCCTATTCTCTTGTGCTGTTTTACAGATGGAAGTCAAGAAGGAGTACAGGTTACCTCCTCTGTGGTCTCTCTCTCTCTCTCTAACATTGTTAACATCCCATCCTGAATTATGTTTAAATATTCCTTTATGTCGCCGTCTTTGAGAAATAAAAAGTCCCTCTGACGGTTTCAGGATAATGAAACTGCTTCAGGTTTTACGAGCTGTCACCCTCGATAGATCTGTGCTCTATTAAGGACATTTTGTTGATTCAGTCACAAACATAAAAATGCCAAATAGGAACAGGTCAGTATTGATCAGGGCGTAATATTGATGAGAAATAGTATTGATGTTGCACGTTTTGTCGCTGTGATATTTCTTTACTAGCTGTCAGAGAACGCAGCATGATGTTAAGGAGCATAAGTCAATACTTGGTTAGCGTTTATGTGGTTTGGTCGACTCTACCTCACAAGGTTAGAGCAGATTTATGATTCTCATATATGCAGAAGGACAAAATGATTGATTAAGAAGCGCTGAAACTCAACCATCCCTTCTCTCTCTCTTCCATTTCCTCTTTGTGTTTCTTGTGCCCGTGCCTGTGCATGCTCCTGTTTATTAACTAATAAAATAAGTGCTCCTTCCAGGGCTTAATGCATGACCTTTGACATTCTATTACAGAGCCGGGATCAGGATGGTGACCCCAGCAAGCACCCATGGGCCAAGCCAGGGTCAGTAAACACCTTTTGTTGTGTGTGTGTGTGTGAGAACAAACACAAATGAGGCTTCCTGCTTTTTATGTATGCACATGTTTGTCTTCTTTTAAATACTGATGAGTGCATTAAGGTTAATATGTGTGTGTACGTGCAGGGGGAACGCGCCGTTCGGCATCGACAGCATGCCGGATCTCCGCAAGAGGAGGCCCATTCCTCTCGTTAGTGAACTGGTGAGTAGAAGGAACCCAATATCTGCTTCCCGACATGTTTTTCTTGACCTTATTTGAACCTTTCCAGATTTAAAACCAGCTTCTTTCATGGTCAGAAGAGGATGTTTTGTGGTATGGATTGAACAGTATTGATACAGGACTAGGACTCAAATCAAAACACAGTACAAGTGAAGAAAGAAATGCCACGGTAAAACAGTAATCAATCAATCAATCTTTATTTGTGTAAAGCCAAATCACAACAAATGTTATCTGAAGACTCTTTCCAAACAGAGGAGGTCTAGACCGTACTCTATGTCCTATTATTAACAAAGACCCAACATCAAGACAGGATCAGATCCAGTCCCATCTTCCAGACAGGACTCAGTCTGATCTCATCTTAATCCACCATGAGCAGAGCACTTTACAGCATTTAGCAAGTTACAGTGGCAAGGACAAACTTCCTTTAACAGGCAGAAACCTCCAGCAGGACCAGACTCATGTTAGACACACATCTGCTGAGACCGTGTTGGAGAGAGGGATAGAGGGAGATGAAGAGAGAGAGAGATGATAGTGGGGAGACAGATAGTAGTAGTTGTTGCAGCTGGAGTCAGGCACATCCACAGCAGCAGAGATCCAGAGGAACCTACGAGACAAGGGAGCTCAGGGACTCCAGAAAGGTCTATGGTTAGTAACTTTAATGGGACAGGGAGAGTTAAAGTAAGTGACAGGTGGGGATCCCAGTGTGTCAGTTCCCTTGGCAGTCTAAGCCTATAGCAGCATAACTAAAAGCTGGTCCAAGCCTGAGCCAGCTCTAACTAAAGTTTGAAGCCTACTCTTAAAAGTAGAGAGGGTGTCTGCCTCCCGGACCCTGACTGGTAGATGATTCCAAAGGAGAGGTGCCTGATAACTGAAGGCTTGACCTCCCATATTATTTGCACTTATATTCACCCAACAGATGTATCCTACTTTGCAAATTGATTATCCGTTTTATGTTCAGCGGGTGCACTTTGCATTCCAGATTTAGAACCAGCTTCTTTCATGGTCAGAAGAGGATGTTTTGTGGTATGGATTGAACAGTATTGATTCAGGACTAGTACTCAAATCAAAACACAGTACAAGTGAAGAAAGAAATGCCACGGTAAAACAGTAATCAATCAATCAATCTTTATTTGTGTAAAGCCAAATCACAACAAATGTTATCTGAAGACTCTTTCCAAACAGAGCAGGTCTAGACCGTACTCTATGTCCTATTATTAACAAAGACCCAACATCAAGACAGGATCAGATCCAGTCCCATCTTACAGACAGGACTCAGTCTGATCTCATCTTAATCCACCATGAGCAGAGCACTTTGCAGCATTTAGCAAGTTACAGTGGCAAGGACAAACTTCCTTTAACAGGCAGAAACCTCCAGCAGGACCAGACTCATGTTAGACACACATCTGCTGAGACCGTGTTGGAGAGAGGGATAGAGGGAGATGAAGAGAGAGAGAGAGATGATAGTGGGGAGACGGATAGTAGTAGTTGTAGCAGCTGGAGTCTGGCACGTCCACAGCAGCAGAGATCCAGAGGGACCTACGAGACAAGGGAGCTCAGGGACTCCAGAAAGGTCTATGGTTAGTAACTTTAATGGGACAGGGAGAGTTAAAGTAAGTGACAGGTGGGGATCCCAGTGTGTCAGTTCCCTTGGCAGTCTAAGCCTGTAGCAGCATAACTAAAAGCTGGTCCAAGCCTGAGCCAGCTCTAACTAAAGTTTGAAGCCTACTCTTAAAAGTAGAGAGGGTGTCTGCCTCCCGGACCCTGACTGGTAGATGATTCCAAAGGAGAGGTGCCTGATAACTGAAGGCTTGACCTCCCATATTATTTGCACTTATATTCACCCAACAGATGTATCCTACTTTGAAAATTGATTATCCGTTTTATGTTCAGCGGGTGCACTTTGCATTCCAGATTTAGAACCAGCTTCTTTCATGGTCAGAAGAGGATGTTTTGTGGTATGGATTGAACAGTATTGATTCAGGACTAGTACTCAAATCAAAACACAGTACAAGTGAAGAAAGAAATGCCACGGTAAAACAGTAATCAATCAATCAATCTTTATTTGTGTAAAGCCAAATCACAACAAATGTTACCTGAAGACTCTTTCCAAACAGAGCAGGTCTAGACCGTACTCTATGTCCTATTATTAACAAAGACCCAACATCAAGCATTTAGCAAGTTACAGTGGCAAGGACAAACTTCCTTTAACAGGCAGAAACCTCCAGCAGGACCAGACTCATGTTAGACACACATCTGCTGAGACCATGTTGGAGAGAGGGATAGAGGGAGATGAAGAGAGAGAGAGAGATGATAGTGGTGAGACGGATAGTAGTAGTTGTAGCAGCTGGAGTCTGGCACATCCACAGCAGCAGAGATCCAGAGGAACCTACGAGACAAGGGAGCTCAGGGACTCCAGAAAGGTCTATGGTTAGTAACTTTAATGGGACAGGAAGAGTTAAAGTAAGTGATGAGGGGGTTGGGGGGAAGGGGGTGAGCTAGGATCCCATTGTGTCAGTGCGCCAGTTCCCCTGGTAGTCTAGGCCTATAGCAGCATGACAAAAGCTGGTCCAAGCCTGATCCAGCTCTAACTATAAGCTTTATCAAAAAGGAAAGTTTGAAGCCTACTCTTAAAAGTAGAGAGGGTGTCTGCCTCCCGAACCCTGACTGGTAGATGATTCCAAAGGAGAGGGGCCTGATAAATGAAGGTTCTACCTCCCATACTACTTTTAGAGATTTTAGGTACAACTAGCAAGCCTGCATGTTGGGAGCGTAGAGTTCTAGAGGGGTAATAGGGCACTATGAGCTCTTTAAGATACGAGGGTGCCTGATTTTTAAGGGCTTTGTAGGTTAGAAGAAGGATTTTAAATTCTACTCTACATTTTATTGGGAGCGGCGTTTTGAACTAGCTGAAGAATCTTTAGAAATGCAGGGGGGGAGAGAGTTGGGGAGGACATGCAGTAAATAGTCAAGGCTGGAATCAAACCTGTGACCTCTGCGACTAGGGCTACAGCCTCCATACATGGGGCGGGCGCCCAGACCGCTAGACCAACAGCGCCCCAAAGATTGCATATTTTACTCATTATTGTAAAAGAAATCAACAAAATAGTTACTACATTTGAAATACAACCTTAAAAAAAATAAAGCATTCAATTATTTTTCTGCCTTTCTTCATTGCCAGATGACTCTTAAGGTTAGGGTTAGGGCAGCACAGGAAACACAGTCACATGCATGTAGGTAGGCTGATTTTTCAGTATGAAGCAACATTTCATCACTTGGAGGGACAGTTGGGGTCACACATCTTTGGCACCCTTTAGGGGTCTCGGGCTGAAAGGTTTGGGAACCCCTGCTCTAAATGAAACATCTGCACCAAGCTTTGGTCTAAGTGTAGTATGAATCAAACATCAGAGGAGGTTTTGGACCCTAACAGCCTTTCTTGTAACAGTCAATGTTGGTCCCCACAACCTTTCATGCACTAATGCAGTGCCATATAAAGATGAGTCAATCAGTCTCCCATTGTTAAACACTTTATGCCTTCCAGAGCAGTTTGGGGTTTAGGTTACTTTGACATGTATCAGGTGAACAGGAGAGTCTGGGGCTCAAACTGCAAAACCTCCAATTGGAGGGGGACAGTCTGTTGTCCTGTTATTAAAAGTCTTTGCCTCAATATTAAAATCTTTGAGTAACTTACTAATAACTAAAGAGCACATTGAGCTAGATTCCTGTACCTGTGTTTTCTCCCTCCTTGTACCCTCTGGTTATGTGTTGCAGCTGTAATGATTCGTTTGATTTGAAAGCTGCAGAGTGAACTGATGTTTACAAGGTGGCTCAGTGACACCAAAGTTTAGAGTGTAGCCACCACAATGATTCAGGAAGGATGACTTGCAGACTGGATGAAAGCATGACAAGCGTTTCTGCAGTCGTACACTGTTTTTATGTTCTTGTGTCAGGATTCAAGGTGAACCCTCTCAGAGTGGAACCTGTTTGTTTATGTCTAACCTCGTTTCTCTCTTCTTCTTCTTCTTCTTCTTCTTCTTCTCTCTCTCCGCACATCCTCCACTCATCGGCCCTCAGGCTATGGTGAGTAAAACAAAACTTAACATCAGCTGTGTTCCTCTCTCTGTTTGATGAGCTGTGTTGTAAACTCTCTAATTGTCCTGACTGAAGCGAAGCTGTTCAATCTGCTCCTTTAGTACTTTTCTTTTGTGTCCATTAACAGATATTGGTGTACATAAAACATACTCTTAAAGAAATGTCAACCATTGTTCTCCTGGGATTCTAGTTTTCTGACAAACAAAAGGACAATCAATTCCTTTCTTTGAATGCTTGCAGCTTTCTCTCAGCTCAGATTAACGCTTTCACTGATTGGTTTTTAGATACAAGTGCTTCAGTCACCAGGTTTAATATTCTATAGTCTATTTTCAGCTTTGACAGCTTTGGGTATCCCTCCTGGTTCTTTTGGCCCCGTACAGTTTTTGTGTGGTCCGGTAATCCTTGATCTCACAGCCCTCTTCATGAAGCTGCTCCTCATCTTCATCACTATTTTTTAGGATCAATTGAAGTTTTATTTCCTGACATTTTGAGCTGCCATGAACGTAGAAAGATTTAAAGACCAGCTGAGGTACGTCTGCTCCACAGGTTCCCATCCACCTTTAATTACCAGGGGAGATTTAATGACCACTTTAAGGAGATTTAACACTTCAAGAGCTGTTCTCAGAATTACATTAAATAAGTCTGTATTTATATCACAATAGGATATATGACACACTATTTTTATGGGAAACAGGAAAATAATGTAAAATTAGACATTGAGCACCCCCATGGTTTGAATGGAATGATCCACGTTTCATATGCAAATACTCGACTATGAGATTGGCAGTCGACTAAGGCTCGTTAGATCGAATCGTCCAATATTCGACTATTTGGGGTCACCCCTAATGTACATATTTATGTATTTACATATCGATTCATGAACATGTTTATTTATTTACATATTTATGTATTTATTAACATACTTATTTATTTATGTATTCACATATTTATTTATCTGTGTGTTTATTTATTTACAGACATATTTATTTACATATTCAGTTATTTACATATTTAAACATTTACATATTTATTCATTTTCCTTTTTTTTTTACATGTTTCTTTCTTTTTCCTTATCAACTACAAATGTATTTATCTATATACATATTTATTCATTTGTGTTAATGTATTTACATTATTTTTTAATTTACATATTTATTTATTTATTATTTATTTATTTATTTATATATTTATTTATTTCCCTTTTTTTAACATATTTCTTTTCCTTTTGTATTTACATACCAACTACAAATAGATTTATTTATTTTTATATTTTATTTATTTATTTATTTATTTATTTATTTATTTATTTATTTATTTATTATTTATTTATTTACTTATTTCCCTTTTTTTAACATATTTATTTTCCTTTTTTATTTACATACCAACTACAAATAGATTTATTTATTTTTATATTTTATTTAATTTATTTATTTATTTATTTATTTATTTATTTATTTATTTATTTATTTATTTATTTATTAATGGGGTTAAAAATGTCTTCTACAAGAGAGACCTGCCGTCACAGAACAAGACAGGTGTATGGACCCGAACAATGCAGGCTCGCTCAGGGAACAGTGCAATAAGAAGCCAGAGTCTATTAAACAGTCCAGGTTGGTACACAGGTAAACAACCATCAAACAAGGTCCAGGCAAAGGAGTCAAAAAAGGACAGGTGAATGTCACACAGGAAAAACTCACCACAGGGGTCTCTGAAGGAGAAAACATGATATTAAACACACAGATATTAAATATCCAAACAATCAAGGTATAATGAGACACAGGTGAGCATAAGGAGGGACAACACAAGGAGCATGGATAGAACATTAACATGAACATAAACATCACAGCGAAGGGGAAATCCTAACAACTAGAAGTGTTTTCAAACAGAGAGAATCTTAACTTTTACTTTCTTTATCCATCCATCTTTTGCTATCTGTGAACTGGGTCACAGTTCCAGCAGGCTAAATAAGTTGAACCAGACATCCTCCACTCCAGCTATGCTTTCATGGTTCTCCTGGGGGTTTAAAGGCGTTATCAGGCCAGCTGGGATTTATATGTTCCTCCAGCTACCCAGGGTCTCCTCCCAGTTGGACTTCCAAAGGGTGGCGTCCAGGAGGATCCTTATCAGAAGCCAGAACCAACTGCTTTTGATCTGAGGGAGTAGCAGCTCCACTCAGAGCTCCCTCTGAATGTTTTAATACCTCATCCTAACTCTTTTAAAAAAAATTAAATCAAATTTAAAAAACATATATGTTTGATCTTTTGAGAAAATATATATGTTAGAAAATAAAGAAGAGATAAATAAATGATAGTTATTTAAATAAATACAATAATAATAATAATAATAATAATAATAATAATAATAATAATGAAATAATCAGATAAATTATTAATTAATTTAAATATATTTTTTTAAATAAAGAAAAGATAAATAAATAATATTAATCAAAACTACTAGATAAAATAAAAAAATAATTATTATTAATTTAAAGAAATATATTTTTTATTTTTTAAATAAAGAAGAATACAAATAATAAATAAATAATATTAATAGTTATAAACAAATACAATAATAATAATAATAAAAATAAAAATAATGAAATAAACAGATTATACATTCATATAAATATATATGTAAATATAAATATATATAAATAAATAAATAAGATAAAAAAAGGGGGGAGGGGTTTGATGGCTAAATAAGTATATAGCAGGTTGGACTGATGAATGGGGATTGGGAAAGACTGAAGGATAGGGGTTTTGTTAGTAGGCTAACAGTACGGTGTTGAGGCTGTAGGGGTATCAGTTCTCTCCCTGTCTCTAATGCTTGAGTCCAGCCACCCTTCAGAGGAAACTCACCTCACCTGCTTGTATCTGTAATCTCATTCCTTCATCCATTACCCAAAGCTCATGAGCACAGGTGAGGGACGGAACACAGACTGACTGGTGAATCAAAAGCTTTGCCTTCAGGCTCACCTCCACGGTCCAATACACCACGCGCCCGCACTGCTAATCAATTCCATCCATTATCTGTATCGCTCGTCCCACACGGGGTCGTTGGAGGGGCTGGAGCTTATCTCAGCCGTCATTGGGCGAGAGGCGGGGTACACCCTAGACAGGTCGCCAATCTATCAAGAGATTAGCAACCATTAAAGCACACACTCAGCGATTTTACAGCCACCAATTCATCTCACAAGCATGCATGGAATCAGGACATTCAGGCCCTGATATTCTTGTGATGTGGCCGTTCACACGTGCACCTCACAGCGGGAGATTATCTGTGGTGGACGTGCTCTCACAACTTCAAATACTAGGTGTGGGCACCCGAGTAGAGCAGGCAGGAGGAGGAAAAGTCTTCAGTAAGGGTGGCTGTTTCAGGGATTGTGTCTTTGCAACATGTTAAAGGACACTTCTGGGAAATGAACACAATAGTAGAAAACATGATACAGAAAATAGAGTAAAACTCATTCAGGCATGCGTTCAAACATCAGCTCACCCTGACTTCTTCCAGATAATTTACTTGGAGGCTGGCAGGATAAAGTCCGGGCAAAGCTTGGGTCAACAGATTCACCTGTGTGCAGTTACACTTGCAGCCCACCCAGGCAACAACAACCAGAAACTATGAGGAGTGTGCTGCATGTGTGATAGCAGCTTATGAATCAATAAGTCTCAGTATCTCACCTGTGTCTCTGTGTTTTCTCCTTCTGGTCTCACACTGACTTTGAAGTACTTCAGGGAGGCAGGTCGTGTCTGAGCAGTTAGAGCTGTGAATATTCAGCCGCTCCGATCTGAGAGACTTGACTGGAGTGATTAAAGAAACTCATCTCCTTTGATTTGAAGTGGATCCTCCTGAGTAAAGGTCACACTTGACACAGGAGAAGTCTGAGCGTAAAGGCGCCCTCGAGGTCTAAGGAGATAAAAAAGCTGTGGGACATTGTTGAAAGGAAGTCGCACACATCAAGAAGAGAGAGGTGCAGATGAGACAGAAATAATTTGATGAACAGTAGTGACTATATAAAGCTGGATGAAAGACTCCACCTACACCTGTTGGACAAAAGAGAAGAGTCCTGCAAACATCCCTCAGATGGGTACAATCCACAGCAGAACCAAGCGGCAACCTCCAGTCTTAACCCAGAGGAGAATCAATTTAGAGAGGAGATCTCAAAAGTGTTTCATTTATGTCTCCTAGACAACAATGAGATCTGTTTGAAAGCAAAATGAGACTACAGCTTATGTCTCCTGTTTCTCATTCTTGCCATCAGAAAAAAAAGTTGCAAAAAGTCTCAGTTTAGTCTCCCTTTCAGTTCAAAAGGAGATCTCATCAAAATCTGAAATGGTTCTCAGGTATTTCTCAAGTGTTGTGACTCCTTTTGAGCTCAGGTGGAGAAATCAGGGAGCTCTCTCAATCTAACCTCATCCATTTGTTTTTGTCAGACTCAGTTTTTGAGTCTCAAGTTGAGCTCAGATGGAGCAAAGAAAGAGCCTGAGCTCATCTTTTCAGGAACATTTATAGTGCCCTGCAAAATTAAGATTTCAATGCAATTGTCCACAAACTTACAATTCTCATTCAAACATTTGAACCACTTGCAAGATCAGCTATTTAGATGTCAAAGGATCTCTTCAGTATGATCATTCCTTTACAAGTCTGTTTGGAACAAAACAACTTCACAAAGATTTAGTGGATTTGAGAGAAATTGCAAAAGATAGAGATTTCATCCCAGGTATGACAGACCATTTATTTAAAATATGGGCCACAAAAGGGCTGACCAGATTTAGCCAGATTATTACAATTAAAGGGGGGGATTCCTTTGGGCACTGGTGGCCTAGCGGTCTAAGTGTCCCACATACAGAGGCTACAGTCCTCGTCACAGGGGTCGCCGGCTTGATTCCCGTCCGGTTGACCATTTCCTGCATGTCTTCCCCCGCTCAATACTCCCCACATTTCCTGTCTCTCTTCAGCTGTCCTGTCAAATAAAGCCCAAAAATATATTTTAAAAAAAGAGAAGAAAATTAATGAGATCTCTCATTTAAGTCTCAAATAAGACTCATCTCATGGTCTCAACTTTTTCTCCTAGTGAATTTTAGGAGAAACTAATGAGAACAATTTTGAAACTTGAATGAGGCTGAAGTGAAAATCTCAATTTTGTCTCTGGAGACTTGGAAGAGAAAGCCTTGAGCAGTAAAATGTTCCTCTGGGAAAATATGAAGCTCATGCAGAAGTGTTATAAACTGCAGTTCCTAGAGCGTCCACTAGAGGCTGGCTGCAGAAACACCAGAAACCACATACACACCCATTCAAAGAAGACGATCTTTACAGCAGAAATAAACATGTTTACAGCCTGGTTCAAAAAACAGTTTAGGTCTGAGAAGCTAATTATTTTATAACTCTATATATTTGAAGATATAAAACTTGGAAGTTTTGCCCAAATAAGGGCATTCCTGACTTGATTGACAGGCTAGCATCCTGTAGCTGTTAGCAGAAAGGTTAAAGGCCCGCATCTTTACCTCACTCTAGACCGGACAAGGTTAAGTTGAGTCCATAGACTGTATAAAATATGGACGTAGTATCCATGACGTCACCCATCTGTTTCTGAAGTGCTGTTTTGAGGCCAATCAGCGGCGGCAGCCATATTGGTGCTGTTGAGCGAGTGTGACGTAAAGAGGCGGGCTTTGAGCCTCCTCACCAACAGCTACGGTGTTCCCGCCTGTTAATCAAGTCAGCTGTGCCTCTCATTGGAAGACTTGTAATCTCAATATCTTTGAAATTACCGCAAAGTGTGTGCCGATCGAGAAATGAGCTATCCAGACTACACTCATTTTTTGAACCAGGCTGTAAACATGTTTATTTCTGCTGTAAAGATCGGCTGTTTTTAATTGGTGTGTATGTGGTTTCCGGTACTTCTGGAGCCAGCCTCAAGCAGATCCTCGATGAACAGCAGTTTTTAACACTTCCGCATTGGACTCAGATTTTTAGACCGGAAGTTGCCGCTTGGTTGAGTCCAGCATTTCCAATACAGCATCCGCAGACGATTGGCTTCAAAACAGCGCTTCAGAAACAGATGGGTGCCGTCACGGATACTACGTCCATTATTCATACAGTCTATGAGCGGAACACATCTTGTGTCAGTTTGAAGAAGACACGAATGGTAATGGAAAGGTCAATGACTCTTTTGTTAGCGCTAGTGATATTTTCGTTCACTGTTTCTCCTCTGCTCTATTAATCCGGCACCACAGGAACTGCATTCATCAACAGGGCTGTCAATCAGGGTGTAAAACCCCTTATTGTTGCTTTAAATTAATAATTAAACCAAACAATTCTGCAGGCAGTCAGTTGAAGGATCTGATAATGTTTTTAGGGAGCTGTCATCTTATGCATCTTTCTATACAGTCTATTGTGGACACATTTTCTGTGACATATATACAGTCTAAAAAGACAGAATTAAAAGGTTACCCATAAGATAAGCAAAATCTACAAAAAACAAAACAGTCATTAAAGGTGACATATCACGCTTTTTTCATCAATATATATTGGTCTAAGAGGTCCCCAAAACATGTCTTTAAAGTTTATGCTCAAAAAAACACTTTGAAATCAGATTTTGGTCTGCCTGAAAAACCCTCTTCTTCAGCCCTGCTCAGAACAGTCTGTTTTCCCTCTGACCACGCCCCCTCAGGAAGTGGGTGTGGCCTCGGCTCTCCAGCACGTTGATCTAATGTTTACATGTTGGCTGAATATACACGGCTGCTCACAGACCCGCGTTACTTCAACCCTCTGAATCTGATCCAGAATCTGATCCTGACGGAGAGGCGCCTGCAGCAGGACCTTTCTGAAGGATTGGTCACAGATTTAGTGTTTCTTGTTGTTTTATTTATCAGTATGTCGACGTGTGTCTTGGTACACAGCTACGAACATGTAGCTATGTGGCTATGCTAACTAGTGCTAGCACTTATCCATGATAAATAAAAATCATCCACTAGATCTTCAAATCTGCAGACGTTGGGAGTAAAAGCGACCTTTGTGTTTATTAAGACAGCCTACAACTAGCATGCCTCCCTCCTAAGCTCCTTGTTAGCACACATGTGTGCAGGTAATGAAAAACAGAGGAGGGGTTGAGTTGTATTTTATACAGTCTATGGGCTGAACAAGCTCCGAGCTCTGACTCCGTGACAGACCGGATATTGTTGTTACGTAACAAAAACACTGAAGTCTGAAACGGCTCGTTTCACACACATTTACAGAAAGGTGGAGAAATCAGAACAGGGGCAGGATGGATTTATTTCATTCTCGGGGGGTTTGTAGACAGGGACACATATTTCAGGTAAAGAACCATTAAAAAGTCCATTTTGCATGATATGTCACCTTCAAAGCAGAGGAGGTTGAAACATTAGTCAGTCAGTATTTTTATGTTTTTTTATTCGTATAAAGTCAGGCACGTCTTCCTCTGAAATGTTCCAGTATATTTATCTACACACGTCCCTCACAGCGGGAGATTCTCCCTGTTAGACTGGAGGAGGAGGAGGAGGAGGAGGAGGGGGAGTCTTATAAACATTGCACCATGACTGCTGCATCTTCCTGTAGATATCTAAGCTGACGGGTGAAGCTGAGTCCAACACAGTGATGAATGCTATGTGTCATGGGATGTCTTCCCAGTTTGAATGCAAGCATGGCGAGCCAAAAAGAGCATGAAGCAGCTTCGTTATGTGCAAGAAGATGGCACCAGTCACATGATATAAACATCATCACGCCTGCTCAATCCCAAGCACTGGATTTTCTGACTTTGACATGCTGCGATGACAGATTCTTGGATGTTTGCTCACCCCAACTTCTTCCAAAAGTTTTACTGGGGGTCTGTCTGGCAGGAAATGTCTTGGGTATAAGTTGTCATTTTGAATGTTTTCAACATGTTGCTCAACCGGTCTGAGTCTGGTCAGCTCTTCTTTTGCCGGTGTTGAATCCACATCTGTGATTTTATCTCTTCCTGTACCTGTAAAAAACGAGTTCTAGACTTTCTTGTCACCTCAAAAATTCAAGCTGCTCTCATTCAAACCTCCCTTTGGAAACTGCTACCGGTCCATTCTACATAATTCAATACCACTGCTTTGATGCTGCACACAGCTTCAGAAATCAGCAATCCCTTTGACCCATGCTGGGCACCTTCCCGTTACTGTGCTTTGAATTTACACCGGTGAGGTATTGAAATAGTAAGAGCTGGTATAAAAAAAGTGTGACCCAATATCCTTAGTCTTGCAATGTTAGATTAGAGTATCTACACCAACTATGAAAAACTCCTCATTCAGTTTATGTTTCTATAAGAGTAAAGATTGAGTTTGGAGAGAGCAGATGAGTCACAGATTGCTGATGTAAATAAAAAGCAGTATTAGTTTTATCCAGAGCGGGTCGGAGACTCAGGTGTGGAACAACAGTGAGACACAGCAGACCAGCAGATATACGCAAAAGATTTTAATAACAACAAAAGATCACAGTGAAGCACCGGCAGAAAAATGGTAACTAGGAGGCGGGGCAAAAACTACTAAAACTCTTTAAAGGTGACATATCATGCAAAATGGACTTTTTAATGGTTCTCTACCTGAAATATGTGTCCCTGTCTACAAACCCCCTGATAATGAAAAAAATCCATTCTGCCCCTGTTCTGATTTCTCCACCTTTCTGTAAATGTGTGTGAAACGAGCCATTTCAGTTTTCAGTGTTTTTCATACGTCACAACGCCATCCGGTCTGTAACAGGAAGTCAGAGCTCGGAGCTTGACCAACCCATAGACTGTATAAAATACAACTCAACCCCTCCTCTGTTTTTCATTCCCTGCACACATGTGTGCTAACAAGGAGCTTAGGAGGGAGGCATGCTAGTTGTAGGCTGTCTTAATAAACACAAAGGTCGGTTTTACTCCCCACGTCTGCAGATTTGAAGATCTAGTGGATGATTTTTATTTATCATGGATAAGTATGACCCTACTGAATCTGTTTAGTATCTAGATGTGCTAAATGTCTTATTTAAAACTCCTAAAATCCCAATTAAGGACCCAGTGAAGGAGAGATGTGTTGAAAGAGCCCAACATCACACAGGATTATAATTGCCTGATTGTACTCTGGAAGATCTCTTTCTCTTCTTCCTTCCTCTCTACATTGTTTGTTTTTCTCTCCCTGCCTGTTTCTGACTGCCACTTTTTCTCTCTCTGTTGTTCCCAGTCTATGATACAGTCCAGGAAAGCTGGTCTCGCCCACACACTGGCCACACGGACCTCCCTGAAAGACGAAGAGCTTGTGAGTGGCCCAAAAAACATATGCTGCACAGTGCATACACACACACTCCCACACACACTGAAGCTACTGTATAGCGTGGTTCTATCACTGCAGGCTTGCTGTCGCCCAGATGCCGGCTAATAAGGATCCATACAAACTTTAATTCACAAACTCGCGCACACATTTTTCTCCTCCTGCAGCAGCAGGATTGTTAGTCTGTTTGTTGAAGATCCAATAAACTGTGGACTCTGAATCTGGCTGAGTCAGCTTTAGGTTAGGTTTCAATAAAGCCTCGAGCTGCAAAGCTTATTATTGTTACTTATTGTTTGTTTGTGCCTCTCTTAACGTACTGCGCAAAGTCATGACAGCGATTACATTATATTTGGTGAAACATTAATTATTAAAGTGGATGAAGTATGCTACGATGAAGCTAATAATACAGTGGGGAATAAAGCTGGTGGCATTTTTAACAGATTATCAGACTGAATATAATGCCACTAAGAATTGTATTTAAATGTTAAATACAAGTCAAACAAAGTGGGCAACATGGCCTCTGGATTTTAAAGTGTGCATTTGTTATACGGATATATTACCATGGACAAAAAAGCAAAAACATGTGAATGGCTGCATCTAAGTTGAAAAAACTGGCCTAAAAATGTGGGTGTTGTCACTACCTGAAGCTTGCATGTACAGAGCCTGGGTCTGTTGAACGTGGCAGTACTGCATGGGTTGAGTTATTAAATTGGGGTGTTCTGTTAGTGGATATGATGGACAGTGGGAGCTGGCTCTGGGACTCCAGAGTTACCTGTTCAGCCTCTCTGAGGTGTCATGGGCTGAACTAATGGAAACATCAGTGAAGGGAGGAGCCCACTTGATAACGCCAGTGAGGTGCCGGTTCTCGCTGCCCATCTGTCCTTTCTATCTCAGGCTTTGGGGGACATCAGGAGCCATGGGGTAGGGTACTAAACTATCAGTAGAGGGTGTAGTGGGGTAGGTTTCTCCACTGAGCGCTCATCCTTCCTTTCTTTTGCCATCCGCAAACTCAAAGCACTTTCTGTCACCCCCCACCTTCTACTGTTACTGTACCAAAGCATCATCCAACCCATTCTCCTCTACTGTTCCCCCTGCTACTACAACATGCTAACTGTCTCCAACAAAAACAAACTCATACGCACCACAAACACTGCCACCAAAATCATCCGCCTCCCCACACCCAACCTGTCTGACCACAACAACAGAGCCATCATACGCAGAGCACGCACTATAACACTGGACCCCCAACACCCCCTCTACTCGGTCTTCACACTACTCCCCTCCGGTCGCAGGTACAGATCCCCTTACTGTAGGCGAGCACGGTTTGGCAGAAGCTTCGTCCCATCGGCCATAGCACTGCTAAACAGAATGCCACTGTAATGTGTCCAGTGTGTTCATAAGAGTCCGGTGTGTATATATGTGTCCAGTGTGTATATATGTGTCCTGTGTGTTTATATGTGTCCAGTGTGCATATATGTGTCCTGTGTGTTTATATGTGTCCGGTGTGCATATATGTGTCCAGTGTGTGTATAGTTGTCCGTTGTGTGTATAGTTGTCCGTTGTGTATATATGTGTCCGGTGTGTATATATGTGTCCAGTGTGTATATATGTGTCCAGTGTGCATATATGTGTCCTGTGTGTTTATATGTGTCTGGTGTGCATATATGTGTCCTGTGTGTTTATATGTGTCCGGTGTGCATATATGTGTCCAGTGTGTGTATAGTTGTCCGTTGTGTGTATAGTTGTCCGTTGTGTATATATGTGTCCGGTGTGTATATATGTGTCCAGTGTGTATATATGTGTCCAGTGTGCATATATGTGTCCTGTGTGTTTATATGTGTCTGGTGTGCATATATGTGTCCAGTGTGTTCATATGTGTCCGGTGTGTATATATGTGTCCAGTGTGTGTATATGTGTCTGGTGTGTATATATGTGTCCAGTGTGTTCATATGTGTCCAGTGTGTTCATATGTGTTCGGTGTGTTTTATATGTGTCCAGTGTGTTTATATGTGTCCGGTGTGCATATATGTGTCCAGTGTGTTTATATGTGTCCAGTGTGTTTATATGTGTCCGGTGTGCATATATGTGTCCAGTGTGTGTATATGTGTTCGGTGTGTATATAT
Source organism: Notolabrus celidotus (assembly GCF_009762535.1). Lineage (NCBI taxonomy): Eukaryota > Metazoa > Chordata > Actinopteri > Labriformes > Labridae > Notolabrus > Notolabrus celidotus. The sequence goes on from NC_048280.1 coordinate 3,277,894, forward strand.
GTGTCCAGTGTGTTCATATGTGTCCGGTGTGTATATATGTGTCCAGTCTGTGTATATGTGTCCGGTGTGTATATATGTGTCCAGTGTGTTCATATGTGTCCGGTGTGTATATATGTGTCCAGTGTGTTTATATGTGTCCAGTGTGTATATATGTGTCCAGTGTGTTCATATGTGTTCGGTGTGTTTTATATGTGTCCAGTGTGTTTATATGTGTCCAGTGTGTTCATATGTGTCCAGTGTGTTCATATGTGTTCGGTGTGTTTTATATGTGTCCAGTGTGTTTATATGTGTCCGGTGTGCATATATGTGTCCAGTGTGTTTATATGTGTCCGGTGTGCATATATGTGTCCAGTGTGTTTATATGTGTCCAGTGTGTATATATGTGTCCAGTGTGTTCATATGTGTTCGGTGTGTTTTATATGTGTCCAGTGTGTTTTTATGTGTCCAGTGTGTTCATATGTGTCCAGTGTGTGTATATGTGTCCGGTGTGTATATATGTGTCCAGTGTGTTTATATGTGTTCGGTGTGCATATATGTGGGATGAGGTGCACCTTTGCTGTGAGGCTGGGTGGATGATCAGAAAATGTTCCTTTGTTACGGCACGTTACTGCACCGTTTCCCCACTTGCAAGGTAGCTAGCTAATGTTCAAGGCAGCTAACTATTGGTAATGACCATGCCTTATTAAACAAACTAAACAAATTAAGGTAACAGTAACCGGTAATCAACTCACCATCAATTGACCAACTGTAAAGCTGGAGTTTCAATACAATACTCAAACTAAACACTCCCCTTTAGGGCGATAACATCCACACAGGACAGGAGAGATGGCACACATGTGGGGAATTGAAAGTGTGGAAGACCCCTGTAGTTTTGAGTTGGAGACCCCGTTCTTTGCCTGAAGCAGACTCAAATAATTCAGCCGAGCCTCAAACCCATAATCTCAAGTTTTGCCAACCTAACCAACTTTACACAAAAATCTTCACACCGGTGGTTCAGATAACATCTTTGATGTAGTTTGCATAAAATGGAACATTTATTGTTTACTTAACTAAAAAAATCATTTTCAGGCCAACAATTTTGAGTTTTCATTTTTAAAATTGTATGTTATTTTCCAGATAATTGAAAATCTCTCCATACTTGGTGGATGTTAATATTGGAAAACCCCACCTGTAGGTTATATCTGGTATAGACTTTTGTATCAGACTGTATCTCAATGTAGGTGTTATTATGCATACGTGTGCTGTTCTGTTTACTTACAAACTACCTACTTCTCAACAGTGAACACATTTCTGTTCCTTGATAAACATATAGAGGACCCACATTTCTGACTTGTAAGTGCTTCACCTTAACAGATGGTTGTTGCACCTGCAGAAAACAGGAAAATAACAAGACACAAACAGTTCCTTTATTAGACTGTACTGACAGATGGGAGAAGCATATGTAGAGAAATGTGCAACATTTTATTCTGGCTCATTATCACAAACCCTGAGCAGATATCCTCAAGATAACAACCTGTGAAATCCTGTTAAACTTGGAATCATATGCCACCCATTCATCAAAGCCTCTTAGTATATTGCTTTAATAATGGAAACTCTCTAATAGGATGCTGAAGACTGAGAAGAGAGAGAATAAACTAAGGTAGAATAGAGTCAACAGGTAGAACATTAACCTGAGGGAGAACATACAGAATAAATTGACTGACCTCTTTACTCTCTACATCCTCCCAATCGGTCAAATCATCCGTCGTCACGGTCTCCGCTTCCACTGCTACGCTGACGACATCCACCTTTACATCTCCACCAATTCCATCACTGCTCCAATCCTCTCCACCCTGACCAACTGCCTGACCGAAATTAAATCCTGGATGCAAAAGAACTACCTCCAACTCAACTGTGAAAAATCTGACCTCATAATCATCGGCCCCAAATCCCTCACCACAACCACCAACAACTTCAACCTCCCCATCGACAATGCTTCCCTCACTCCGTCCTCACATGTTCACAACCTCGGTATCATTATGGACTCCCATCTCACTCTGGAACATCACATCAAGCACATCACCAAAACCGCCTTCTTCCACCTTAAAAATATCGCTCGTCTCCGTCCATCTCTCTCCTTCTCCACCGCTGAAACCCTGATCCACGCCTTTATCACTTCCAGACTCGACTACTGTAACAGCATCTTCTACGGCCTTCCTTCAAAACAACTCAACAAACTACAATACATCCAGAACTCTGCCGCCCGCCTGCTCACCCACACCCGCTCCCGTGACCACATCACCCCTGTCCTCCAAAACCTCCACTGGCTCCCTATCAAACAGCGCATACATTTCAAAATCCTCCTTCTCACCCACAAAGCCCTCCATAACCAGGCCCCCTCTTACCTCACCGACCTGCTCCATCACCACACCCCCTCCCGTAACCTCCGATCCTCCAACGCCCACCTCCTCTCCCTACCACCTGACACCAAGCACCGAACCTTGGGGGACAGAGCTTTCTCTGTCGCCGCCCCCACCCTCTGGAACGCCTTACCACTTAAAGGTGACATATCACGCTTTTTTCATTAACATATATTGGTCTAAGCTTTATGCTCAAAAAAACACTTTGAAATCAGATTTTGGTCTGCCTGAAAAACCCTCTTCTTCAGCCCTCCTCAGAACAGTCTGTTTTCTCTCTGACCACGCCCCCTCAGGAAGTGGATGTGGTCTCGGCTCTCCAGCACGTTGATCTAATGTTTACATGTTGGCTGAATATACACGGCTGCTCACAGACCCGCGTTACTTCAACCCTCTGAATCTGATCCAGAATCTGATCCTGACGGAGAGGCGCCTGTAGCAGGACCTTTCTGAACCATTGGTCACAGATTTAGTGTTTCTTGTTGTTTTATTTATCAGTATGTGGACGTGTGTCTTGGTACACAGCTACGAACATGTAGCTATGTGGCTATGCTAACTAGCGCTAGCACTTATCCATGATAAATAAAAATCATCCACTAGATCTTCAAATCTGCAGACGTGGGGAGTAAAACCGACCTTTGTGTTTATTAAGACAGCCTACAACTAGAATGCCTCCCTCCTAAGCTCCTTGTTAGCACACATGTGTGCAGGGAATGAAAAACAGAGGAGGGGTTGAGTTGTATTTTATACAGTCTATGGGCTGAACAAGCTCCGAGCTCTGACTCCGTGACAGACCGGATATTGTTGTTACGTAACAAAAACACTGAAGTCTGAAACGGCTCGTTTCACACACATTTACAGAAAGGTGTAGAAATCAGAACAGGGGCAGAATGGATTTTTTTCATTCTTGGGGGGTTTGTAGACAGGGACACATATTTCAGGTAGAGAACCATTAAAAAGTCAATTTTGCATGATATGTCACCTTTAACATTTGAAACTGCCCCAACCTGTCCACCTTCAAAACACTCACCAAAACCCTCCTGTTTAGAACTGCTTTTAACCTATGATTGCTTTTAAATGTATTTTATTCATGTTTTTATTATTCTGTTGTTTTATATGATGTTTTTATCCTTTGTGCAGCGTCTTTGAGTTTTCAGAAAAGCACTTTATAAATAAAATGTGTTATTATTATTATTATTATTATTATTATTATTAAATAAGAGCAATGAAACCCAGAAACAAAAGGTTGTTTCTCTTATATAATCCTCAATGTTCCCTACTATTCACACCACCATATAACCACTACAATAATAATAATGATAGGCATCACAGTAATGACTCACATAGCCAAATTCTGTGCTGGGCTTCCAGTCAAGGTGTCCTCTCATCCTGTGGAGATGTGTTCACCTCCACCCACTCTCCTCCTACACCGGACAACATCAGAATCCAGTTCATCAATAAAAGAGCCAAGACATTTAAAAAAACACAAATTAGTTCTGTCTTACAAAACACCATCCTGACATTATTTTGGCAGCACTCACCTTCACATCACCTTTTATTCATGTTATTTTGTGTCTTGTGTTAATGCTGGAGACATTTTTACCAAACATTACACCCAACCAGGAGGAAAATTATAGAAGCTTTCAGATTAATTCCTTCCTTCTTTTTGTTTTTGCACTTTTTTGTTTGACACACTGCCAACTCTCTCTCTGTGTTTGGTTGTATTAATGTCAATAACCTTGTTGTTCTGTGTCTTGCCTTTTTCATACTTCATCCCACGCTTCTTTTATCCTCCATGTCCTTCTCCTTTATTTTGCTTCTTTCCTTACAAACCTCTACATTCTAAACTCCTCTTCCGTCTATAATTATGCTTGATCATCTTGAAAAGGGTAAAAATAACTCTGTCTTCATTTTCCCATCACTCTCACAGAAGACCCACGTGTATAAGAAGACCCTGCAGGCCCTGATCTACCCCATCTCCTGCACCACGCCACACAACTTCGAGGTGTGGACCGCCACCACGCCCACCTACTGCTACGAGTGTGAGGGTCTGCTGTGGGGCATCGCTCGGCAGGGTATGAGGTGTGCAGAGTGCGGGGTCAAAGTGCACGAGAAATGCCAGGAGCTGCTCAACGCTGACTGTCTGCAGAGTGAGTCAAGTTATGGAATACCTTCAAAGTCCAACCTTTTTGACCCCTACTAAGCTACAATCTCTGTTTATTGTGTTGTTGTTTACCTACTTTGTTTATTTGTTTGTTATCTGTTTCGGGGTGTAACAGTTCTTTTTAACAACGATGTAATTTGTATCATGATTCGTGGTTGCCGATACGATTAAAGGACGATATTGGTTCATTTAGAACGATACGATCAGAAACGAATCAGTGACTTGAAATCGATTCAGTAACTTTTCAGTCTGTGTGACTGTGAAATAAGTACCTTGATACTGGAGAAGTTTAAAGGTGACATATCACGCTTTTTTCATCAATATATATTGGTCTAAGAGGTCCCCAAAACATGTCTTTAAAGTTTATGCTCAAAAAAACACTTTGAAATCAGATTTTGGTCTGCCTGAAAAACCCTCTTCTTCAGTCCTCCTCAGAACAGTCTGTTTTCCCTCTGACCACGCCCCCTCAGGAAGTGGATGTGGCCTCGGCTCTTTAGCACGTTGATCTAATGTTTACATGTTGGCTGAATATACACGGCTGCTCACAGACCGCGTTACTTCAACCCTCTGAATCTGATCCAGATCTGATCCTGACGGAGAGGCGCCTGTAGCAGGACCTTTCTGAACCATTGGTCACAGATTTAGTGTTTCTTGTTGTTTTATTTATCAGTATGTCGACGTGTGTCTTGGTACACAGCTACGAACATGTAGCTATGTAGCTATGCTAACTAGCGCTAGCACTTTTCCATGATAAATAAAAATCATCCACTAGATCTTTAAATCTGCAGACGTGGGGAGTAAAAAAAGCTGTTGGCTAGAAGGTCAAAGCCTGCCTCTTTACGTCACAATCCCTCGACAGCGGCAATATGGCCGCCGCCGGCTATTGCCTTCAGAAACAGATGGGTGACGTCACGGATACTGCTTCCATATTTTATACAGTCTATGGTTGAAATCCCATGGCGCCTTAGTAGGTGCTTGGATAGATTAGTGGTGTTGCAGAGGTACTTTACTTGACCTTTACATATCATACAAACAGCAAGTGACTTATTTAGAACATTTCCATCTTTGCAAAAGCCAAAGTGTTTCCTCACACTGGACTACAATGGTGGCTTGATAATTTGTTGCTTGCCGTCTTCTCCTCTGCCGTCCGCCATGATATGTTTTGTTGTCTGCTGGCGTTGACGTCACAGACAGGCAGCCTGAATAGAGTAACGTTTAACATCTTTATAATAATAATAATAATAATAATAATACATTTTATTTATAAAAGCGCTTTAAAAGATTCTCCAAGCGCTTTACAGGAAAATAAAATGATACAATAGAAAAGCAAAGAAAAGCAAGGCAGCAAAATAAAACAAAACAAGAAAAAAAATCAATCAATTCTAGTTTAAAAGCCTTTGTTAATAGGTGGGTTTTGAGTCCGGATTTGAATGTGTTGAGTGAGGGAGAGAATCTGAGGTGTTGGGGGAGAGAGTTCCAGAGGGTGGGGGCAGCGACAGAGATGGGTCCTGTCCTCCCAGGTTCAGTGCTTGAGTTTGGTGAGAGGGGTGAGGAGGTTGGCGTTTGTGGAGGGATTGTATGGCTGCAGAAGGTCTGTGAGGTAGGAGGGAGCTAGATTGTGGAGGGCTTTGTAGGTGATGAGGAGGATCTTGTACTGTATTCTTGAGGGGATGGGAAGCCAATGGAGGTTCGGGAGGACTGGGGGTGATGTGGTCTCTGGAGCGGGAGTGAGTGAGGAGGCGTGCATATCATTAAAAGTGAACAAAAAACCACATCCATATAAAGTCTGCCGTGCTTAAATCCAATGTGTTATTTCCTAGTATGGATACAATCCATTTATTACCTTTTAAAACGATGTTACTTCGATGTATGTCGTCTGGAAGGCCAACTTGCCGAGCCCAGATCGATGTAGTCGGATCATAGGAATATAAACAGATACATCGATGTAGTAGATGAATCGTTACACCCCTATATCTGTTTCATTATTTGCATTTTCCTCATTAGTCCTGAACCAAAGGGAGGCTTCTAGACCTCTCTCTTTCCAGTTTAAGCTTCTCACTAACCATCTGGAACTTCTCCTCCACCCCTCCATCCTGCGTCCCCCCCTTTACTTTGTCGAACCTCCAGGAGCGGCCGAGAAGAGCTCAAAGACCGGGGCGGAGGACCGCACGCAGCACATCATCATGGCGATGAAAGACAGGATGAAGATCCGCGAGAGAAACAAGCCGGAGATCTTCGAAGAGATCAGGAGACTGTTCAACACCCCCAAGATGATCCACATCGGGCACATGAAGAGCATCAAGCAGAGCGTCCTGGATGGGACCTCCAAGTGGTCGGCTAAGATCACCATCAACAGTACGTCACAGAACATGAACAGACATTTCATTGAGTTTTAAATGCAGTGAATGGGGTTGGATGGCAGAGAAGTTTGGTAGAAAAGTTCTCCATTACTCACACTTGGCTTATCTGGGTTACTGCGGCTCCTCTGACCAATTAGACTACAAAGGTGATTTGTTCCTGCTCTCTAACAAGCCCCTTAAGACAGCAGGAAGCAGTCCTCATAAATAGATGTTCATAGAGAGGATAAAGGAGTGTGACACAAGTTTAAACACATGCAGGGTGTTTGGCTTCATAAACAATGAAGTCTGTGAGTGACCCTGTGCATATCAAAGTGATAGCATGCAACTGAAAGTGAACACATGTCAACTTTTGGTTTCACACCCGACTTAAATTCTTATTTTTAGAGGCAAAAAGCCAATTTTGTTCACCAGAATACCTCTGCAATTATCCTTCCTTTCTCTTCGTACCACTCAAATGATCTCTCCTTTTCTCCCTTAATAACAGCTGTGGCCACTGCACGTGGCTCCCTAACTATGAATTTAAAAAGTAGCTATTAACAAGCTTCTGAATCATCCTTTGTTTTTGTGTTTGGGCGCAAACAACCTCCTGTGTTGTCAATACAGAGTCCCTTTTAATCTCCTCTGTCGCTCTTTGTTTGCTCAGGATTATTCTGTCTTTCTTTCTTTCTTTCTTTAACCAGGTAAGAGACTCATTGAGATTTAAAACCTCTTTTTCAAGAGTGACCTGGCCAAGACGGCAGCACAGAATAGGTTACAACACACAACAAGCACACAAAACAACACAAATAGAATACAGTCACAGTTTCACATGGTTACATGATTACACAGTGCAATCCCAGGATCCAATGGAGCTTCCCAGAGGAAAATGTTACTGCTCAAGGCTTTCTCTTCTAAGTCTCTGGAGACAAAATTGAGATTCTCACTTCAGCCTCATTCAAGTTTCAAATTGTTCTCATTTGTTTCTCCTAAAATTCATGAGGAGAAATAGTTGAGACCATGACATGAGTCTTATCTGAGACTTAAATGAGAGATCTCATTAATGGCTCATTTTCTTCTCTTTTTTTAAATATATTTTTGGCCTTTTTGACTTTATTTGACAGGACAGCTGAAGAGAGACAGGGAATGTGGGGAGTAGTGAGCGGGGGAAGACATGCAGGAAATGGACGACCATCCGGGAATCAAACCGGCGACCCCTCCCAGAGGAACATTTTACAGCTCAACGCTTTCTCTTCTAAGTCTCCGGAGACAAAATTGAGATTCTCACTTCAGCCTCATTCAAGTTTCAAATTGTTCTCATTGGTTTCTCTTGAGTGTCTCCTAAAATTCACTAGGAGAAATAGTTGAGACCATGACATGAGTCTTATTTGAGACTTAAATGAGAGATCTCATTAATTTTCTTCTTTTTTTTAAATATATTTTTGGCCTTTTTGACAGGACAGCTGAAGAGAGACAGGAAATGTGGGGAGTAGTGAGCGGGGGAAGACATGCAGGAAATGGTCAACTGGACGGGAATCGAACCGGCAACCCCTGTGATGAGGACTGTAGCCTCTATATGTGGGGCGCTTAGACCGCTAGGCCACCAGCACCCAAAGGAATCCACCCCTTTAATTATAATAATCTTGCTAAATCTGGTCAGCCCTTTTGCGGCCCATATTTTAAATATACAGTCTGTCATACCTGATATGAAATCTCTATCTTTTGCATTTTCTCTCAAACACACTAAATCTTTGTGAAGTTGTTTTGTTCCAAACAGACTTGTAAAGGAATGACCATAGTGTGAAGTCAAAGAAGAGATCATTTGACATCTAAATAGCTGATCTTTAAGTGGTTCAAATGTTTTAATGAGAATTGTAAGTTTGTGGACAATTACATTGAAATCTTAATTTTGCAGGGCACTATAAATGTTCATGAAAAGATGAGCTCAGGCTCTTTCTTTGCTCCATCTGAGCTCAACTTGAGACTCAAAAACTGAGTCTGACTGAAACAAATGGATGAGGTTAGATTGAGAGAGCTCCCTGATTTCTCCACCTGAGCTCAAAAGGAGTCACAACATTTGAGAAATACCTGAGAATCATTTCAGATTTTGATGAGATCTCCTTTTGAACTGAAAGGGAGACTAAGCTGAGACTTTTTGCAACTTTTTTTTCGAGGGCAAGAATGAGAAACAGGAGACATAAGCTGTAGTCTCATTTTGCTTTCAAACAGATCTCATTGTTGTCTAGGAGACATAAATGAAACACTTTTGAGATCTCTCTAAATTTATTTTCCTCTGGGTTGTTTCTCTGTCTTTTATGAGTGACTTGAATTCCCCCAGAGTTACAAGATGTGTCAGTTTCAAGTCCTTCTGCACATCATTCCAGGTAAACGGGGCTGAAAATTTAAAAGCCTTTTGCCCAGTTCAGTTCTGACTCTCGGGACCTGCAACTGTATGATGTCCTGAGAGCGCAGGCAATGAACGGGGCCATGTATCGTGAGATTTTAAGCCAAAACCTCCTTCCATCAGTGAGAGCATTGAAGATGGAACGTGGCTGGGTCTTCTAGCATGACAATGATCCCAAACACACCGCTCGGGCAATAAAGGAGTGGCTCCCTAAGAAGCATTTCAAGGTCCTGGAGTGGCCTAGCCAGTCTCCAGACCTCAACTCCATAGAAAATTTGGGGTTACCTCCCAAAATGAGAGTCCAGAGTTAGTCAAGCATAATACTTTCAAGAGTCAAAGCCACAGTAGAGTTTGAGAAGCGGAGATACGGGGTCCATATTTGCATGAGTTGTCCTTTTTTGGAGTGAAGCAAACAAGTTAAGCACTCAACAGGAAAACACTCCAAGATTATCTTGTGCCAGTTAGCCTTAGAAGGTGGGTTTTCACTTATCCAAGAATACATTCTAACACTTTTTTAAATAGAAGTTTTATTGGACGGAAAGTCAGAGCACCGTTTCAGGCACAAGAGGGATTTGTAAAACAGTGGCACAAAGTCAGAAAAGCTGTTCTGTTGCACCTTTGAATCCTAAGAAGGTGCAGAAAAAACTGGAAAGCAAATCTAACAACTGCACCCCGAAGAAGCCTGTGGAGGAACACGACACAGCCGTCAGTGACAACCTGCAGCTGTGTGAATATGCAACAGTGTGTCACTGAGCCAGAGCGTGTCAGGTTCCCCTCGATAAAGACTCAGAAAAAAACAAACCGCCACATGAAATAAAACTTTCTGCTTTTATCATTTTCCCCAGAAACTTTAACTGCTCATAAACAAGCCTCACTAATTCAAACAGACACACATATCCCACCTTCTCCCTTCCCCAAACCTCATCAGAACCACCGCTGTTACCAAAGCAACCAGACACATCACACCATATAGTGGCAGAAATGTTGCCATGGCAGCCATCACACCTTGTCTCCCCGATCAGGAGCCATGGGCTCCAGTGAAGAGGAGAAACAGGGCAGGGCGCTTTGTTTTAAAATCAGTCACCGTCAGCTGGAGAGACGCGTCACTCATTGTTCAGCTCATCAAGGACTCAGCACATCTCCACGGATCCAGGAGGCAGAGTTCAGGCGAGAAATTAAAAGATTTTATCCTTTCACATTTTTATTTTTGTGGCCTCAGAGCACAACGTTGTAACAGCTACAGGTGACAAAATAAACGTCTCCCTCCAAATGTGGTCACTTTTAACCTCTCCGAACAGGATTACAGTCATTTCTGAAGCCTTAAAATCTTGATATGAAGCAGGGGTTCCCAAAGTGTAGGTCAGGGGCCCCTGGGGGGTCGTGAGCAGTGTTGGGCAAGTTACATCCAAAATATAATACATTATATATTACTAGTTACTGTCATTTGAAAGTAATTAGTTACATTACAATATTACTATCTCTGAATTGTAATGCGTTACACTACTTGTGTATTACTTTTCAGAATCAGAATCAGAATCAGAATCAGCTTTATTCGCCAAGTATGCTTGAACACACAAGGAATTTGACTTCAGTAAACTGTGCTCTCTTTGTACAAGGCATAAGAATAGGAATAAGAATAAGAACTACAATAAAAATAAAATAAAAATATAATAACAATAACCTTAGCTATAAATACAAAGAAACAACAAATAGGCTTGACTAATATGTACAGGCTAAAATACTATGATAAAGTGCAGTAGTGAGTTGCAGAGGTAGTTTTTACATTATAAAATAGAAGTTAAATAATACAAAAAATAGAAATATGGAATTCTGCTTTGAGAATTGTTGCATTGTGTATCTACATGTGTATTTACAGAGAGTATTTATCTGACAGGTATGACACTGTTATGGTTTAGTGTTCATCAGAGTGACAGCCTGGGGGAAGAAGCTGTTCTTATGGCGGGTTGTTTTGGAGCACAGTGATCTGTAGCGCCTGCCGGAGGGGAGGAGTTTAAAGAATTTGTGTCCAGGGTGTGAGGGGTCAGCAGTGATGCTACCTGCCCGTTTCCTGGCCCGGGACCGGTACAAGTCCTGGATGGGGGGCAGGTCGACACCGATGATTTTCTCTGCAGTCCTTATAGTCCGTTGCAGTCTGTGTTTGTCTAGTTTGGTTGCAGAGCCAAACCAGACAGTGATGGAGGTACACAGAACAGACTGGATGATGGAGGTGTAGAACATGATCAGCAGCTCCTGGGGCAGGTTGAACTTCCTGAGCTGACGCAGGAAGTACATCCTCTGCTGGGCCTTTTTCCTGATTGTGTCTATGTGGGAGGTCCACCTCAGGTCGCGGGAAATAGTGGATCCCAGGAACCTGAAGGAGTCCACAGTAGACACAGTGCTGTTCAGGATGGTGAGGGGGGGGAGTGGAGGGGGCTTCTCCTGAAGTCCACTGTCATCTCTACCGTCTTGAGCGGGTTCAGCTCCAGATGGTTCTGACTACACCAGAGAGCCAGGGAACCCCTGCCAGCTTTTGAGTTACTTTCAACAAAATAGCCACAGAAATATATGACTAAGCATTTAAAAATGCTAAACTGCAGATTGTTATAGCTGATTATTTACATTCAGTGGAGGGTGATGTAACATAATGACTGTGTAGGCCCCTAAAGCTACTAATAACTTAATATAATAGGCACAGTAAAGGCTCATAGCCCACTCTCTATGACAACGTTAGCTTACCTTGTCGTTACTGCTCACGGGGATTTTGCTGACAAGCTTTCTGAACGCTGGCGATTCTACCGTTGATAGGGAGTGCATGTCTTCCACAATAAATTCTGCCACCAGTCTCCTCACTTCTCTGGCTTCAAGAACCATGGCAGACCGAGAGAAACTTAACTTTTGTTGCTTTGTCTGTCCCGTATGCTCGTCCTCTTTTTTCTTTCTCTTCTCCACAGGTGCATCCCTCTCTTTCAGCTTAGTGTTAGCGTGGCACCGGTCCAGGTGTTTCTTTAAGTTGCTCGTGCTATTTTTTGACGTCGAGAGTTCCCTCGGTGTCGCACACAAGTTGCATTTTACAATTATGTTTTTCTCCTTCTCTTTGAGGAACTGAAAATAATGGGCGAATGTCCATCGCGCAAATGTAGAGTCCAGCGTCGTGTCTGTTGTCATCCCAGCCTCAACAGGAAATCGCGCTTGTTCCCGAGTCCCGGCTTTTTTCTGTTGTCGGGATGTCTCGCGGTGTTGGTGAATTCTTTAAAAAACAACAGCTAAACGGGTTAAAATGCGTTGTAACGCGCGTTACTTAGATTGTAACAAGTAAAATATTACCGAAAATGTATTAGTAATGCGTTATATTACTGCGTTACAGCAAATAGTAATACATTACTGTAATTGCGTTAGTTTTGTAACGCGTTACTCCCAACACTGGTCGTGAGACACTAATGCAAGGCCTATTTTTCTCATTAAAGGTGACATATCACGCTTTTTTCATCAATATATATTGGTCTAAGAGGTCCCCAAAACATGTCTTTAAAGTTTATGCTCAAAAAAACACTTTGAAATCAGATTTTGGCATGCCTGAAAAGTCCTCTTCTTCATTCCTCATCAGAACACTCTGTTTTCCCTCTGACCACGCCCCCTCCGGAAGTGGATGTGCCTCGGCTCTCCAGCACGTTGATCTAATGTTTACATGTTGGCTGAATATACACGGCTGCTCAGAGATCGCGTTACTTCAACCCTCTGAATCTGATCCTGACGGAGAGGCGCCTGTAGCAGGACCTTTCTGAAGGATTGGTCATAGATTTAGTGTTTCTTGTTGTTTTATTTATCAGTATGTAGACGTGTGTCTTGGTACACAGCTACGAACATGTAGCTATGTGGCTATGCTAACTAGCCCTAGCACTTATCCATGATAAATAAACATCATCCACTAGATCTTCAAATCTGCAGACGTGGGGAGTAAAACCGACCTCTGCCAGAAAGGCAGCAGGACCTTTTATGAAGGATTGGTCACAGATTTAGTGTTTCTTGTTGTTTTATTTGTCAGTATGTTGACGTGTGTCTTGGTACACAGCTACAGCTACAGCTACAGCATATAGCTATGTGGCTATGCTAATTAGCGCTAGCACTTATCCATGATAAATAAAAATCATCCACTAGATCTTCAAATCTGCAGACGTGGGGAGTAAAACCGACCTTTGTGTTTATTAAGACAGCCTACAACTAGCATGCCTCCCTCCTAAGCTCCTTGTTAGCACACATTTTTTGCAGGTAATGAAAAACGGGGGAGGGGTTGAGTTGTATTTTATACAGTCTATGGGCTGAACAAGCTCCGAGCTCTGACTCCGTGACAGACCGGGGGGTTTCATTCTCGGGGGGTTTGTAGACATGCCAGGGAAACATATTTCAGGTAAAGAACCATTAAAAAGTCAATTTTGCATGATATGTCACCTTTAAGAACAAGTAGACAGAAAACTGGACACTGTGAGTCTGAAATGTTTCTGTTCAGTTCCCTTGTTGAAGTCTGAACCTTCACTTTTATGACTGTATGTCCGCAGAGATTATGAGCCTGCTCCACGCGTTTAACATTTTGAACACCTCAATACGATCCGTGGATATTCAATACTGTCAGTTATATACATTGTGTCGTAAAGGAAATTTTGATTCAGGGGAAAAAGCGCATTTGGAATCGTTTTTGACATGGAAAACATTTATGTTTTTTTTTAATGATTAATCGATAATTGATCGTTAACATTTCCAAAGATCGTTCACGGAAAATATTTGAAATTTACATCCCTAGTTGAAATAAAAACCCTGCAAATAAAAAACAAATAATGATTTTTCTGCCTTTCTTTGTTGACTGACGACTCCTAAAGTTAGGGTAAGGGTTAGCTAACGGGTAGTTAACAAAAGCATCAGTGGGGCGCTGGTGGCCGAGCGGTCTAAGCGCCCCACATACAGAGGCAAGGCAAGGCAAGGCAAGGCAGCTTTATTTGTATAGCGCATTTCATACACGAGGGCAACTCAATGTGCTTTACATTAACACATTAAAAGCATTGGAGACATTCAGACAGGCATAAAAGAACATAATTAAAATGACAAATATGATAAAACAGAAAAGAAAAGGAAAATTAGAAATATATTAAAAATTACATTAAAATTTTAATTTAAAGTGAGTTAAAATGAGCTAAGATAGGAAGGCAGTGGGAAATAAAAAAGTCTTAGTCTTTGATTTAAAAGAGGTAAGAGTTGGAGCAGACCTGCAGCTTTCAGGGAGTGTGTTCCAGATATGTGGTGCATAATGACTAAACGCTGCTTCACCATGTTTCGTTCTGACTCTAGGGACTGAAAGCAGACCAGTACCTGATGACCTCAGAGGTCGAGGTGGTTCATAAAGTAGTAGCAGATCAGCAATGTATTTTGGGCCTAAACCATTCAGTGCTTTATAGACCATCAGCAGGATTTTAAAGTCTATTCTCTGACAGACAGGAAGCCAGTGTAGAGATCTAAGAACTGGAGTAATGTGGTCTACTTTTTTGGTCCTTGTTAGGACTCGAGCAGCAGCATTCTGTATGAGCTGCAGTCGTCTGATGGACTTTTTAGGGAGTCCTGTAAAGACCCCGTTACAGTAGTCTAGTCTGCTAAAGAGGCTACAGTACTCGTCGCAGGGGTCGCCGGCTCGATTCCCGATCGGTCGACCATTTCCTGCATGTCTTCCCCCGCTCACTACTCCCCACATTTCCTGTCTCTCTTCAGCTGTCCTATCAAATAAAGGCAAAAAGCCCCAAAAAATATAACTTAAAAAAAAAAAAAAAAAAAGCATCAATAGCAGCAGGTTCATTCACAGCAGCAAAGTACATCCACATGTGCATCAAGTAGGCTAATTTTGAATTATGACTTAAATGAAGTATGAAGCAACCCTCAAAGCTAGGGTTGGTAGTCACGGAAAACTAGCATGAATTTGAATGTAGCATTTCCTCAGGACTCCGTCTAACCCCTCCCCCCTTTTTTACACTTTTTGTTATACTGGTGAAAATTATCTCTTTGTCCCGGTGGCAATCAATACATAACGTGTACATTTCATGTTTGTTTGTGTTTTTAACTTTCACTATGAGAATGTTTTGGTGTTTTCTTACCGCTGAGTGAGACATGAGTTGACGTAGTGCAAAACACAAACGATGTGCTGAGGACCGGTTTGGAATCAGTCACCATCATATGGTCGCGAATCAGCGGCGCTCGTGCATGTGAGCGGGGGCGTCATTTTGGAGGAGCTCTGAGGAGAGGGGGGGAGGGGTTAGACGGAATCCTGAGGAAATGCTACATTCAAATTCATGCTAGTTTTCCGTGACTACCAACCCCAGCTTTAAGAACTACTTTCAAACTAGGCTACGTTTGAACTTACGCACAGCTGGTGCAACCTTTTTTGGAATCTTTTGAACATCTCATGTCGTCTTGTCCCTTTAACTTAGTGGAGAGAGTTCAGATAACAGTGACTGTACATCATGAAAGTTGTTTAAAGTGCTCACTATTTTACTTATTCATCACCCTTTTCAAACTTTCATGAACCAAACATGTCCCACTTATGGAGCGCCGCCTGCAAGCTAGTTCAGGCAGACAACTCGAGCCGCGCTCATCATACTGACACGTCACCACCTCTCCATCAGCTGATCTCAACATCCTCATTCGGCGGTCTATTTAAACGGCAAGCCTCCCTGTCTCTGCCTCTGCTTGCAGTGCTCCTGCTGTTCTGCTCAGTGCTGTGTGAAGTTTGTCCCCACCTCCTCCCCGACTTCCACCTGCGGGCTCCGAGGGGGTTAGTCCTATCTCATTGCTCCTAATGTCTGCATTTAAATAATCTACGAGGAGTAATGAAATTCGGAGCCCACACGCCAAACACAATACTGTATGCTGCAATAAACTTATTAAGTAAACGTGAGTTGTCTGACTGAACTATAATACAACCAGACAAACATTATCCCACTAATTTTGGAATTTAAGTTCAACTGAGCTTCAACTTGGCGGTGACTGACAGGAGACGCTCCGCAGAGAGCTCTTTGAGGACTCCGCTGAATTCATCAGAGAACGTTTTAACCAATTAATATTCAGAACTCCATTTAGTGAAGATAAAATACATCAGTCACGGTCTCTGCACACAGTGTTAGCTATGATATGACAGAGGCTGATGCGGATGTGCTGAATGTTGAGCTTTTCAGACTGTCTTCAAAGAGATGAAATCACAGCTGATTCCAGAGGACAGAAAAATCAAGTCTTCAACAAACTGAGGGTTGAATTCTGCCGTGGTTGGACAGAGCCTGGCCGTCTGTTTCCTTACTGAATGTGACTCAACAGGTGGGCAATGAAAAATAAGCAGAACACAAAATAGAAATAATTGACTCAAGGTAAAAAAAAAAAAAAAGGAAGCTGAACTCTCTGTCTACAAAGAGAAAACTTTATCGTTCAGGACAGTGTTGACAACGTCCTGCGTACAGCTGCAGAGTATCAGGTGACAACAGAGAGAGAGATGCTGCTGCACATCTGCCTGTGAGTCATGAATGTTGTGTTACGAGGCTTTGCATAACAGTGTGGGAGATTTCTGTGTATCAGTGTGTGTGTGTGTGTGTGTGTGTGTGAATGAGACGGTACGAGTAGGTGTTTGTTGTTCTTATGCAATTTTCATAGTCATTCTCTCTGTTTGTGTGTGTGTGTGTGTGTGTGTGTCTGCAGTTGTCAGTGCTCAGGGTCTCCAGGCTAAAGACAGGACGGGAACCAGCGATCCGTACGTCACCATCCAGGTGGGGAAGACCAAGAAGAGGACGAAGACCATCTACGGCAACCTGAACCCGGTCTGGGAGGAGAAGTTCAGTTTGTGAGTTCAGCTGTTTATTTACTTCCTGTTGTGAACGCTCAGGCTGAGCTCCCAGAGGCCCGCTGAAGTGCAGGAGAATTACAACAAGTTCACAACCACCCTGTGGATTTTAGACCCTTTTAATGGAAGTTCTGCACAAGCTTGTTAAAACCCACAGAGGTGAAGGACTGTGTCTTCCATGTACAGAGGCTTTGATTGTAGGATCGTATCCTGATGCTGATATGATTTGATGCATGTCATCCCCCTCTCCCTGCACAGTCCCTATCTCTTTCAAGCTGTCCTATCTCATTAAAGCTGTTTTCACTTCTAAATCTAAATCAAAATCATAATGAGGAGATACATGTATGCAGCTCAAGCTTCTACAATGCTTTACCATGAAGCTGTTTTCTCACACCCTTTTAAGACAATGTTGAATTTGCAGTTGGGGTTTTGCATTTTGCATTTTGTGATATCGATCATATTAAACTAGTTTCTCAGCATTAACAGTCTTTAGCTGAGTGTCAGTTGCAAGGTAAAAACATTAGCTATTCAAAACAACAATATAGATATTGAGAAGGTGCCCCTTACTATATTAATGTTTGTTTGTGTATGTTTTGTGTATTTGTTGTGCTTTAGGTTTGTCAATATTGGAAAAAAGCAAATAAAAAGTAAAAAAAAAACAAAAAAAAAAACATTAGCTATTCAAACTAGGTGCCATTTAAGTGTTATATTATAGATAGATAGATAGATAGATAGTAGGGGTGCAACGATACACAACATTCACAGTTCAGTTTTTTTTTTTTTTTACTTGTAGTTTATTGGAATTACACACAGGACACATATTAACACACAGGACACATATGAACACACAGAACACATATAAACACACAGGACACATATGAACACACAAGACATATATAAACACACAGGACACATATGAACACACAGGACACATATAAACACACAGGACACATATGAACACACAAGACATATATAAACACACAGGACACATATGAACACACAGGACACATATAAACACACAGGACACATATGAACACACAAGACATATATAAACACACAGGACACATATGAACACACAGGACACATATAAACACACAGGACACATATGAACACACAAGACATATATAAACACACAGGACACATATGAACACACAGGACATACATAAACACACAGGACACACATAAACACACAGGACATATAAACACACAGGACATATATGAACACACAGGACATATACAAACACACAGGACATATATAAACACACAGGACATATATGAACACACAGGACATATATAAACACACAGGACATACATAAACACACAGGACACATAAACACACAGGACACATATAAACACACAGGACACATATAAACACACAGGACACATATAAACACA